>NC_134354.1:763378488-763663488 GCF_048569485.1 Anomaloglossus baeobatrachus
CAAATAAAACATAGGTGAAACACAATAAAAACTAGAAAAAAAGGTGCTAATGCAATAACGAAGATGGCTCCTAAGTCATTTGCAAAATGTCTTCTTGCTGTCAATTTTCTTGTTTTTGGCAAAACACACTTTTAACATCTTCAAGCTGAGGTTTTGCTACAATTGTATCCAGTGTAGACAATCCTCTACAGGATAAATACATCAGTTGTTACCATGTAACATACCCTTTTATAACACAGAAGACACAATTGTAGCAAACTCTCAATAGGCTTCAATCTGAACACATTTTCTGTATTTATACACAGTACAGACCAAAAGTTTGGACACACCTTCTCATCTCTAGAACAACTGTTAAGAGGAGACTTTGTGCAGCAGCCTTCATGGTAAAATAGCTGCTAGGAAACCTCTGCTAAGCACAGGCAACAAGCAGAAGAGACTTGTTTGGGCTAAAGAACACAAGGAATGGACATTAGACCAGTGGAAATCTGTGCTTTGGTCTGAGGAGTCCAAATTTGAGATCTTTGGATCCAACCACCGTGTTTTTGTAGAAAAGGTGAACGGATGGACTCTACATGGCTGGTTCCCACCGTGAAGCATGGAGGAGGAGGTGTGATGGTGTGGGGGGGCTTTGCTGGTGACACTGTTGGGGATTTATTCAAAATTGAAGGCATACAGAACCAGCATGGCTACCACAGCATCTTGCAGCGGCGTGCTATTCCATCCGGTTTGCGTTTAGTTGGACCATCATTTATTTTTCAACAGGACAATGACCCCAAACACACCTCCAGGCTGTGTAAGGGCTATTTGACTAAGAAGGAGAGTGATGGGGTGCTACGCCAGATGACCTGGTCTCCACAGTCATCAGACCTGAACCCAATCGAGATGGTTTGGGGTGAGCTGGACCGCAGAGTGAAGGCAAAAGGGCCAACAAGTGCTAAGCATCTCTGGGAACTCCTTCAAGACTGTTGGAAAACCATTTCCGGTGACTACCTCTTGAAGCTCATCAAGAGAATGCCAAGAGTGTGCAAAGCAGTAATCAAAGCAAAAGGTGGCTACTTTGAAGAACCTAGACAGAGGTTCCCAACTCCAGTCCTCAAGGCACACCAACAGTGCATATTTTCAGGATTTCTTTAGCATTGCATGGGTGTTGGATTCAGCACCTTTGCAGGTGATTAAATTATCACCTGTGCAATACTAAGGAAATCCTGAAAACATGCACTGTTGGTGTGCCTTGAGGACTTGAGTTGGGAACCTCTGACCTAGAATATAAGACATATTTTCAGTTGTTTCAGACTTTTTTGTTAAGTATTTCATTCCACATGTTTTAATTCATAATTTTGATGCCTTCAATGTGAATCTACAATTTCCAGAGTCATGAAAATAAGGAAAACTCTTTGAACGAGACGGTGTGTCCAAACTTTTGGTCTGTACTGTATATGAGAGTTTCATGGCACTGATGGCAAGAAGAGATTTTTAGATCATTGAAAAAATAAAGATTTTAAAAAATATCATGTTGTGACAGTCAGTGGTGGGAATCTATGGGCACAGATTACATTGCATGCCAGTCAAAGGCGGCCGTGCTTGTTAGGGCCAGCAGAGGGCAGCACTGCTCTGCAGCAACCATAAATCTGTGCTCACATGCAGAGTATATGAGCTGCAGCAATAATAGTAGATATCAGCCCTGGAGATTTAGATTAGATGCAGGGGTTCAGTATCACTATCCATGATTCCTATGTCTGCCCCTTTAATATAAATACCTGGTTGGAATTATCAGCAAGTTGTAAATAGCGACACCTGCTGGTAGAATGGGAAAGAGCAGGGATAAAATAAAGGAGTGTTTTGATAAAGCTGTAAAGGGTAATAAAATGGGCAACTACTTGGCCCTTATGCTTTTGACAATCCCATGAGGCAGTGAAGCTTCATCCTGAGCAGCAGAAAAAAAACCCTTCTAATAATCATTAACCCCTTCACCCATGAGCGATTTTTCCATTTTTCGTTTTTTCCTCCCCTTCCTCTGAGAGCCATCATTTTTTTTTTAATTTTTCCACCAATCTTGCCATATGAGGGCTTGTTTTTTTGCGGGGTGAGATTTGTTTTTGAATTAAACCATTAGTTTTACCACATAGTGTACTGGAAAATAGGAAGAAATCCAAGTGCCCTAAAATTGCAAAAAAATGTGCGATTGCACAATTGTTTTTGGGACATTTTATTCACCATATTCAATTTATGGTAAAATTGACATGTCGGTCTAATGCCTCAGGTCGGTACGAGTTCGTAGACACCAAACATGTATAGGTTTACTTTTATCTAAGGAGTTTAAAAAAATTCAGAAGTTTGTCCAAAAATAGAGTAGCGCTTTTGGCGCCATTTTCTGAGACCCGTAGTGTTCTCATTTTTAGGGATCTAGGCTCAGTGATGGCTTATGTTTTTGCATTTTGAGCTGGTATTTTTAATTATACTATTTTGTGCTGATTCTACGTTTTGATCGCCTGCTTTTTAATTAAAATTTGCAACAAACAAAAAATGTAATTTTGGCATTTGGAATTCTTCTTCTTGCCATGCTGTGTACAGATCAGATTAATTTATTTTATATTTTGATAGATTGGGCATTTCTGAATGTGACAATATCAAATATGTGTACAGTATATTTTTTTTTTCCAACTGTTTTATTTTCAATGGAGTCATTTGAATTTTTAGGTTTGATGGCTTGTTCATTTCTGCTGATCAGAGATGCACAGCTCTGATCAGCAGAAATGCAGCATTCCTGTGAGAGTCGGCACTCTGTCACTGTGCATATTATCCCTGTACTGTGAGATCAATGTGTGCAAGATCTCAGTACTGTGAAAGTACTGTCAGCAGGAGTGGAGCTGTGGGAAGCAGTCAGCAGGAGCAGAGCTGTGGGAATCTGTCAGCAGGAGCGGAGCTGTGGGAGGCAGTCAGCAGGAGCGGAGCTGTGGGAATCAGTCAGCAGGAGCAGAGCTGTGGGAATCAGTCAGCAGGAGCGGAGCTGTGGGAAGCAGTTAGTGGGAGCGGAGCTGTGGGAATCAGTCAGCAGGAGCGGAGCTGTGGGAAGCAGTCAGCGGGAGCAGAGCTGTGGGAAGCAGTCAGAAGGAGCGGAGCTGTGGGAATCAGTCAGCAGGAGCGGAGCTGTGGGAAGCAGTCAGCAGGAGCGGAGTTGTGGGAAGCAGTCAGCAGGAGCAGAGCTGTGGGAAGCAGTCAGTGGGAGCAGAGCTGTGGGAATCAGTCAGCAGGAGCGGAGCTGTGGGAAGCAGTCAGCAGGAGAGGAGCTGTGGGAAGCAGTCAGCAGGAGAGGAGGTGTGGGAAGCAGTCAGCAGGAGCGGAGCTGTGGGAAGCAGTCAGCAGGAGAGGAGCTGTGGGAAGCAGTCAGCAGGAGAGGAGCTGTGGGAAGCAGTCAGCAGGAGCGGAGCTGTGGGAAGCAGTCAGCAGGAGAGGAGCTGTGGGAAGCAGTCAGCAGGAGAGGAGCTGTGGGAAGCAGTCAGCAGGAGAGGAGCTGTGGGAAGCAGTCAGCAGGAGAGGAGCTGTGGGAAGCAGTCAGCAGGAGCGGAGCTGTGGGAAGCAGTCAGCAGGAGCGGAGCTGTGGGAAGCAGTCAGCAGGAGCGGAGCTGTGGGAAGCAGTCAGCAGGGGCGGCGCTGTGGGAAGTATTTTTAAAAACTTGACCAACATTTGAACCCATAATTGCATCTAAAGGCGTTGGTTCACTTTCAGAATCATTTCCTTCCATGAGCCTAAAGTACTTTGGCCTGAGCCTGAATGCCCCGTGTGAACGAGTCTGACTTTGCGGAGTAGTTGTGTAGGAGTTAAGAGTCCTGGACATGACAGCGCCGGCGTCTCGGAGCCTCCGGTCCTCCTGGTTCGTGAATCAGATGCAGATGTAACAGATAAGAGAGATTTTGACCTCAGTTTCCAGGAGCGGTCCGCGGATTCAGAGAGGATTATCAATCATTAAAGAAGCATTTTATCTTTGAAGTTTTTGCAATAAAAAAAAATAGACTTTACCCACAAGAATCCTCAAAAAAAAAATCACAAACTTAACCCTGGGTTCCCCATCTGGGTGACAGTTCACCATCCTCAGCTCCACACATTTGTCAGCCATAGTCACCCCCTTAAAGTGGTTTTCTGATTTTGGAAAACTCCTGTCTCCGGCTGCAGTTTATTTAAAGAAAAAAAATAACCTGAGCTCGGGTCCAGAATGGAGTCTCCACTGCTGTTTCATCTGCATGTAGACAACGCTGCAGCCAATTACCGAGCTCCGTGGCTCTGCCAGAGATGACGGTACAAGCTGCTCAGAGCTACCATACTCACTGATTGACTGCAGCGTTGTCTACATGCAGTCAGATGGAGGCAGTGGAGGCTCAGTGCTGAATCTGCCTCCATAATTATCTTCCTCAGGGCCTACCTAAATGTTAGCACCAGTTTTTTGACGTGATTTTCAAAAATGCACAATTTTACCTGCGGCTACGGCTATAGGCAGCACACCAGTGAGCCATTGAGAAACCCCGATTTCCCTGGAAAAGGAATGCTGGAGGCTTGTGACTGATCCCCGAGACATTTATCCCATTACTGGACTATTTTACCCTCTGTGTGGTGGATTATTTTATGGACCATCTGATTTTGCTTGGAATAAATGTTTGGATTGTTCATCCATCTCTCGTTCTGTTGATTGTGTGATATCGGAGAAGGAAACCGTGACACCCCCTAAGTATCATCCTCAGCGCCCTGAAAGGGGTCGTCCTCAGCACTCCCCTGAAAGTGTCATCCCCAGCTCCCCCAAAAGGATTGTTCCTAGTGCCCCTGAAAGTGTCATTCCCTGCACTGTTCCGAAAGTGTCTTCCCCAGTGCTCCCAAAAGTGTCTTCCCCAGCGTTCCCAAAAGTGTTGTCCGCAGTCCTTCTAAAAGTGTCATCCCCAGCGCTCCCGAAAGTGTCATCCCCAGCACCCCCAAATCGATATCCTCAAGAGCTCCCAAAACTTTTAACCCCAACACTCCCAAAAGTGTCAATCTATACACTCCCAAAAGTGTCATCCCCAGCACCTGTAACGCCCTGGACTAGTCAGGACGTCCCAGGTAGTCACACACAACACCATACCCCCTCCCGATTAGGTGACATCAGTCAAACTAAAAACCTTGTCACCACCCTCCAGGTTTGATGTCCACACCAGGGGGCGGAGCCAGGTGGTTGGCTCCGCCCACCTAGGAGTTCACAGGCCTGGAGGCAGGAAAACACACAAAGAGTCAAGGACAAGTGCAGAGTAGTCTAGAGGAGGTGGAGAGCAGTCAAGTTCACGGGCAGTCCTGTGTCCAGGCCTGCCAAGAGACTCCCAGGTGGCTGTGTCGGAGCCCAGTCACCATTGGCAAGGAGGCAGACGGTGGTGGCCGTCTGCAGGAGCTGGGATTACAGCCGGTGGAACCGTAGGGACCGGGGTCCGGCGGTGGCCCGCCGGTACCGGAATGGGGAACCGATTGGAAACCAGAGCACCAGGAGGGGTACTCAGACCCAGACAAAGCCCTGAACTGACAGGGCCCAGTCAAATCAACTGATTGCGGACTGGACTTAAGGACCTATCCCACACAAGACCCGTTAGAAGACAACAGCCCAACCATACAGGGTAAAGCCACCGCCAAGGCATAGAGACCCAAAGGGCCAGTGTCTGCGGGCAAGCAGGCTCCTACGGCATATTAAAGTCGGGGAGCGGACTACCGGTGCCTAGGCATAGGAGTCAAACATTTACACACAGTGGTGCAGGAGAAAGGCGGAAACCACCAACCTATTCTGGGAGAAGCTGCAGCCGGCTACGGGCCCCGTTCATCACTCCGTTTGGTTTACCAGAGACTCCAGTGTGTTGTGTCAGAGGGAGTACACCAGTGCCTTCGGGCCGGGCCGCACCGCACCAGCGTCCAGCACGCACCACCCGCTCCCCCACCTCAGCACCTCAGGACCATCATTCCCCTACCCACGGAGGGGCAACACCAAGCTGCGCTGGGAGGCCTAGTTAACGGCAGCGGTGGTGTCCATCCATTCACCACAACCCGTGGGTGGCGTCACAAACTTACAATCCAAACCAAACCACCGCGGCCCCGGCCATGGAACTCCTCACCCAAGTCCCCGCGCGTAGCGCCAACTCCCTTGCAGAGCGACGTGACTCCCGGGTCCGTGAGAGGTTCGAACCACCACCCGCAGTTCGAGCACGGATCCGAGCAGCTCAGCAGTCGCAGCCGAGCCCGCGGGGTGGTACACACCCCAAAAGTGTCATGCCCAACGCTCCCAAAAGTGTCGTCCCCAGCACCCCAAAAGTGTCATACCCAACGCCCCGGAATTGTTATCCTTAGGACCCCCTGAAAGTATCATTCCCAGCATTCACAAAATGTAATTTCCAGTATTCCCGAAAGTGTCATTCCCAGCTCCCCTTAAAGGTCATCCCAACGTCTCCAAAAGTGAAATCCTCAGCATCCCCGAAAATGTCATCTCCAGCGCCCCCCTTAGTGTCATCTCCAGCACACCCCTAAATGTCATCCCCAGCCCCCCCAATTGTCAACCCCAGTGCCCCCCCAAGTGTCATCCCTATCCCTATCAGCCATAGTGCCCCATTATTGTTGGCCATGGCACCCTCTAACAGCCCCAGCTCTCTCTAATTGACAGCCACAATGCTCCCTCTAGTGTAAACCATTGTGCCCACCCCGGTGTACTTAATTTTCTCTGCCACCACCCAGCCTTCTCCTCTGACCTGCTGTCAGTCACCTCCATCTCACCACATGGTCTGAGGTGCAAGTTTTGGCCTTGTCTCCATTGCCCTGCACTTTGCTCCCCTCTGGGTTGTTCAGTACTGAACACAGTTTGTTCCATCTGCGCAGAGTGGCGCCATCTAGAGGAATCAGCAGATTTTTCTCTTTTCCCATGACTTATACATTGCCGCCTATCACTTTCATATCGGCCATGATTTACATTCCTGAGCCTAGGTCTTTGTGCCAGTCCATTATGTCCACCGTCATTATATTCCTGGGAAAGTAAATGAACACAGGATCCTTGGATGTAAAATTAAAACATCGCTTTCAATTCAATTAATCCCCTAACTATCAAGTGGCCGGCAATAAAGCGCACCGTCCACTGCCAACTGCGAGATTCCGGAACTTTCTGTGGTAGAAGTTTCTCAGACCTTCCGGTAAGTTCTTATAGCCTTTTGTCCGCACTATCATTAAATGCCACAATCCGGATTCTTTAAAAAAAATCCAATTACCATAATTCCTTCTTAATCATTTTCACCCTTTGCTGCTGTCATACGAGACGACAAAGCCGGTTACTCAGAAAATACCTGGTTTACCCGGTTAGTCTAGGTCGCAGAATGCCTTAAAGAGATATTACAGATCACCAAAATAAGGTTTCTAGCACAAAAAGTTATACCAGGTTCCAATATACTTTATGTAGCAGTTCAAGATCTCTGCTTGCTGTCATTCAGTGGTAAATGTAATGGTCAACATCTTGACGAGATAAATCCGCACCCAGATGCTCGTCTCGCAACAAGACAAAGCTCTAAGTGCATTGTAATGACCTTTAAAATGGGGGAGGGGGTTGAGTTATTTTTGCAGAAATAGCTTCTTTGAGTCCTAGATGTTACTACTGTCACAAACTCTTGTGTAAGAGCACCGCTTAATTTTTCCCTTTTAGGTACTTTCCTCCCTTTCTACAGACTCTGTGATCTGCCCTCTCTGACACTATGTTATGACTAAACTCTATGGATAAACCAGGAGAGATGTAAAACCAGAAGTCCACAGGTCCCAAAACAGGCTAGTACTTGCCCTAGACCAGACCCTGATTTGACCCTGCCTCACAGCGGAGGTTGGCACCATAATGGAGCCCCCACTCATCAATGGCTGACCCTGAGTGTCCTTAACTGCACCCTGAGCTGTAAACCAAGTGTAACCCAAAAAGAACAACAATCATAAATGAAAAGGTTTTGACACAGGGCTAGGAATGTGCAAACAAACGAATGTTGGAATACAAGCAACCAATAAGAATAACAGAATATGTTGGAACCCTCCCAAACCTAAAAGAAAATGATATAACTGCAGGGAATAGCAATGTCTCAGCAAGAAAACCTTAACCACAGAGCTGGGACTCCAGACAACCATCCATTCAAAAATATTGCCAGCACTGAGGCATGTGAACAGTGAGTATAAATAGACCCTCCCAAACTGTGATTGGGCAAACCAAATGAGAAAGTGCACATCTGAATAGAAAGTGAGACAAGAAGGGAGAAAATAAGAAAGAAAGACAAGAGATCCTCAGCAGTGATGGAATACAAGAAACCAAAAAAAATGACAGAATACGTGGAAACCCTCCCAAACCTAAATAAAAAGGATATAGCTGCAAAAAATAGCAATGTCTCCGTAAGAAAACCTTATCCAAGGAGCAGGGATTCTAGACAGCCATCCAGAAATATACCTAGCACTGAGGCGTGTGAGCAGTAAATATAAATAGCCCCTCCCAAAATGTGATTGGGCAAACCAAACGGGAAAAGGCTCACACCTGAATAAAAGTGAAAGTGAAAGCAGAAGGGAGAGCATAAGAAAGAAAGACAAGAGACCCTTCAGCAGTGATGGAATACAAGAAACCAAAAAGAATAAAGTGGAAACCCTCCCAAACCTAAAAAGAAAAGGATATAACTGCAGTAAGAAAACCTTATCCACAGAGCTGGGATTCCAGACAACCATCCATTCAGAAATATAGCCAGCACTAAGACATGTGAGTAGTGAGTATATATCGCCCCTCCCAAATGTGATTGGGCAAACCAAATGAGAAAGTGCACACACCTGAATAGAAGGGAAACAAGAAGGGAGAAAGTAAGAAAGAAAGACAAATGATCCTTCAGTAGTGATTGAATACAAGAAATCAAAAAGAACAACAGAATACGTGGAAACCCTCCCAAACCTAAAGAAAAAGAATATAGCTGCAGGGAATAGCAATATTTCAGTAAGAAACCTTAACGAAGGAGCTGGCACTCCAGAGAACCTTCCATCCAGGAATATAGCTGTAACGTTCAGTCCAGGGGTGGATCCACGGGTCCGTGCACCAGACTCCCCAGAGAGACAGCCAGGAGCGAACCCCTATACAGGGACTGTCTGGCGGTCTCCCCAGAGGGCCTAGATGCACAGCAACTGGGACACAAGTGAGTTCGGGATAGGGCTATGAGTCCAACGGGAACCGTAGGCAGGACGGGTGACTGGAACCGGGTACAAGTGCCTAGTGTTAACAGCCGACGGGGTCCAGATCCAGCGAGACGTGCAGGCTGAAGTAACCAGGTGGAGTCCGGGATCAGTGACGGGTACAGGCTGGCGGAAGATGATGGGAACAGCCGACGGGGTCCAAGGCCAGCGAGACATGTGCAGGCTGAAGTAACCAGGTGGAATCCGGGATCGGTGACGGGTACAGGCTGACGGAAGATGACGGGATCCACAGCTGATAGTCACCGGGGCAACTCCTGGGACACCGGCAAGCTGTACACGCTCAGGACGGCAAAGAGGCACTTCGGAAGAAACAGGGTTAACCTGGGTTCAAAGCACAGAGAGACCTGCACACCTAGCTACAAGAACACGTTGAACAGGCACCGCCCACATGGAAAAGGAAGTCTTATATACCCAGTACTTGTAATCGGCCATATCCTGTTCCAGTGATGCTGGCCCTTTAAGAAGAGGTGAGTGAGCGCGCCCGCGACCTAATGCACATGCGCGAGGCCCAAGTGCCGCAGGCCAGTGCAGGAAGCAGAGAGGGAGGTAGAGGAGATGCAGGGGAGCCAGGCACAGAGTTCCGGGTCGCAGCGAAACGCCGGAACCGGCGGACGGGAGGCATGGAGGACGCACAGGAGGAGAGCAAGAGGAGCAGCCGTGGGCAGAGGAACCGGGGACCGGAGTGGTGAGTGACAGGTGGTGCCGGGATCCCGGGAGCGTGACAATAACCAGTACTGAGGCATGTGAGTAGTAAGTATGAATAGCCCCTCCCAAAATATGATTGGGCTAACCAAACGAGAAAGTGCACACACCTGAATAGAAGTGAAACAAGAGGAGAGAAAATAAAAAAAGACAATCAATCCTCAGCAGTGATGGAACACAAGAAACCAAAAAGAATAACAGAATATGTGTAAACCCTCCCAAACTTACATAAAAAAGGATATAACTGCAGGGAATAGCAATGTCTCAGTAAGAAAACATTAACCAAGGAGCAGGGATCCCAGACAACCTTCCATCCAGAAATACAGCCAGCACTGAGACATGTGAGTAGTAAGTATAAATAGACCCTCCCAAAATATGATTGGGCAAACCAAATGAGAAAGGGCTTAAACCTGAATAGAAGTGAAAAAGAAAGGTAGAGAATAAGAAACACACAAGAAACAAAAAAAAATAGCGGAATATGTGGAAACCCTCGCAAACCTAAATGAAAAGGATATAACTGCAGTGAATAGCAATGTCTCCGTAAGAAGCCTTAACCAAGGAGCTGGGACTCCAAACAACCATCCATCCAGAAATATAGCCAGCACTGAGACATGTGAGTAGTGAGTATGAATAGCCCATCCCAAAATATGATTGGGCAATCCAAATGAGAACGGGCTTAGGGGCACTTTGCACACTACGACATCGCAAGCCGATGCTGCGATGCCGAGCGCGATAGTCCCCGCCCCCGTCGCAACTGCGATATCCTTGTGATAGCTGCCGTAGAGAACATTATCGCTACGGCAGCTTCACATGGACTCACCTGTCCTGCGACCGTCGCTCTGGCCGGCGACCCGCTTCCTTATTAAGGGGGCGGGTCATGCGGCGTCACTGCGACGTCACACGGCAGGCGGCCAATAGGAGCGGAGGGGCGGAGATGAGTGGGATGTAAACATCCCGCCCACCTCCTTCCTTCCGCATATTCTACGGACGCCGTGGTGACGCCAGTAGGAGATGTTCCTCGCTCCTGCGGCTTCACACACAGCCATGTGTGCTGCCGCAGGAGCGAGGAACAACATCGGACCGTCGCGTCAGCGTAATTAAGGATTACGCCGACGCTGCACCGATGATACGATTACGACGCTTTTGCGCTCGTTAACAGTATCATCGAGCCTTTACACACTACGATGTCGCATGCGATGCCGGAAGTACGTCATTTTCAATTTGACCCCACCGACATCGCACCTGCGATGTCGTAGTGTGCAAAGCCCGCCTTAAACCTGAATAGAAGTGAAAAAGGAAGGTAGAGAATAAGAAACACACAAGAAACAAAAAAAAATAGCCGAATATGTGGAAACCCTCGCAAACCTAAATGAAAAGGATATAACTGCAGTGAATAGCAATGTCTCCATAAGAAACCTTAACAAAGGAGCTGGGACTTAGCCACCACTGAGACATGTGAGTAGTGAGTATGAATAGCCCCTCCCAAGATGTGATTTTGCAAACCAAATGAGAAAATGCACACACCTACTGTAAATAGAAGTGAAACAAGAAGGGAGAGAATTAGAAAGAAAGACAAGAGATCGTTCAGCAGTGATGGAATACATGAACTAAGAGGGAAACCGACCAACAGCCAGAGATCACCGGTTTGAACCCCGGAGCAGAGCCACGACACGCTAGATGCTTTCCGCCCTCTCCACTTGCTGATTTTCTATGTACAACTCACTCTCCATTTCTGCTGCTATCTGGTATTGACAGGGGGAGAGAGAGAATTCAGAAAGTTGCTTAATTTTCTATTTAAGAAGCAATACAACATCATCCAGAGGGGAATAAATGATCAATGCGAGTCCTATCACCCATCCCTGTGTGAATAGAGTGGTATAGTACTTGCATTTCACAGATCCATAGAAGTGAATGTCTGGGTGGTTATTTATTCACACTATCAACCCATGGACATTCTCGTGGGGGACCCAGCAACCAAAACTCCTACCTGACATACATATAATAAACTATTTTATGGAGGGGTGCTAAATTTAATTTATGAATAAATACTCTTTTAGTACCCCAGGGCTGCCGCCCAGTCTCACTAACCCTTTAGTACAGTGTGAGAAGGGGTTAAATCTTTCTCTTTTTTTTCTTGTACGTAGAAGTTTATACAAAATTATCTTCTTCATTTAGGAGATGTCGTATAATGAAACATAAAGAACATATAATCCATCTCGCGGTTATGTCTTCCATTTTTCCCTCACCACATTTTCTGTTTTATATTGACACCAAGTGAAATGAACGACCGAGGATAATCGTCTCTAAGCTGATTTTCTATTTCGTATCCGTCACCATCAAACTTCCATCTATTCCGATTTATTTCAGGGAATTCATTTAACATGAGATGTCTTGCAGAAGATCAGGCGGTTCCTTCAGGCTCCATCTGAGATCTTGAACTTTCCAACTTTGTAGGAAATTTTTTTTTCATACTGGTCAACAAAAGTGGGGAGAACGACCCAGTGCCAAATAATAGAAAAGGCAAAGGGGTACACCGTTCTGAAATCTCCACCAACTACAAGTAGTTGCCTTTACCATCATCTGACTACTTCAAGATATATATTACAGACCATACATTGGTTAGGCTTCATCCGAAAGGGTACTTTGCATGCTGCAACATTGCTACTGCGATATCGTCGGGGTCAAATCGAAAGTGACGCACATCCGGCGCCAGTAACAACGTCGTAACGTGTAAAGCCTAGATGCGCTGATAAACGATCGCAAAAGCGTTGTAAATCGGTGATCTGTGTAGCGTTGGACATTTTCATAATGTCGCACCAATAGGAGATATGATGTTGTTCCTCGTTCCTGCGGCAGCGCACATCGCTGTGTATGAAGCTGCAGGAGCGAGGAACATTAGCTTACCTGCCTCCACCGGCTATGCGGAAGAAAGGAGGTGGGTGGGATGTTTACGTCCCGGTCATCTCCGCCCCTCCGCTTCTATTGGCCGCCAGCCATGTGACGTCACTGTGACGCCGCACGACCCGCCCCCTTAGGAAGGAGGCGGGTCGCCGGCCAGAGCGACATCGCAGGGCAGGTAAGTGCATGTGAAGCTGCCGTAGCGATAATGTTCACTACGGCAGCTATCACAAGATATCGCATGTGCGAGGGGGCGGGTACTATCGCGCTCGGCATTGCAAGCATCGGCTAGCGATGTCGCAGCGTGCAAAGTACCCCTAAGTCTTGGACTTCCCTCTCATGCAGGTGGTCTTGTTTGCTTCACTTGTCTGTAGTCCTGGTGTAGTGCTCATTACTCATCCCCACTTTCTAGCTAGCTAGGATGCAGACACTTTTTAGTTCTTCTCCTCCTTTTACCGATCTTCTCCATTACATCTATTGGGGCAAGTCCAGAGAAGAGCAACCAAGATGGTAGAAGGTCTGCAAACTATGTCATATGAAGATCGGCTAAAAGAACAAGGGATGTTTAGTTTGAAAAAGAGAAGGCTGAGAGGAGACTTAATAGCGGTCTACAAGTATCTGAAAGGTAGTTACAGTGCAGAGGGAACCACCCTATTCTCATTAGCACAAAGAAGTACAAGAAACAATGGGATGAAAGAGATTCAGATTAGACATTAGGAAAAACTTTCTGACAGTGAGGGCAGTCAAGGAGTGGAACAGGCGACTGCAGGAGGTAGTGAGCTCTCCATCAATGGAAATCTTCAAGCGGAAACTGGATAAACATATAGCTGGGATGATTTAGAAAAACCTACACTCGCAGGGGGTTGGACCTGATGGCCCTTGAGGTTCCTTGCAACTCTACATTCTATAATTCTATGATTATATGATCTATCTGACCTCTACTGGTGAGTAATAGGAACCTAATCATGGGGTGTGGGTCTTCTATGGCTCTGAATCCATGACGCCCTCTGACCCAGCCAGGTCACCCGCAGCTAAGTACATCAACAATTACACTCTCTCTGACGTCCATTGATTAGGTTCTTTTCTAAAGCAGGTTTTACACGCTGCGAGAGCGCTAGCCGATGCTAGCGATGCCGAGTGCAAAAGCACCCGCCCCTGTCGTACGGCCGATATGTGTTGATCGCTGCCGTAGAGGACATTATCGCTACAGCAGCGTCACATGCACATATCTGCCCTGCGACGTCGCTGTGACCGGCGATCCGCCTCCTTTCTAAGGGGGCGGTTCGTTCAGCGTCACAGCGACGTCACAGCAGCGTCACTGAACGGCCGCCCAATAGAAAAGGAGGGGCGGAGATGAGCGACCGGAACATGCCGCCCACCTCCTCCCTTCCTCCTTTTCCGGTGGAGGCAGGTAAGGAGATGTTTGTCGCTCACAGCGATGTGTGCTGCCGCAGGAACGACAAACAACATCGTACCTGTCGCTGCAGCGATATTATGGAAATGAGCGACGTGACAACGAGCAACGATTTTTGACGTTTTTGTGCTCATTGATCGTCGCTCATTTGCGTTACACGCTGCGATGTCAGTAACGGCGCCGGATGTGCGTCACTAACGACGTGACCCCAACGATATATCGTTGCCGATGTCTCAACGTGTAAAGTCTGCTTTAGTCTTGGACTTCACCTTAACCATTCTTTAGATCATAACCAATTTTGTAGCAATTTTAATCACAGATATTAGAAATTGAAAAATATGTGAGACATGCTGTCAGTCATAAAGGGCAAATGCCTCAAGACCTTCTCCATTTAGGTACCTCCACAAAACCATTTCCTAATAATTTATTAGTTGCAATAATATGAGATAAAAAAAATGACAAAGATCAGATAAAATGACAGGGCAGCAGCCCCCAGCCGTGTGCTTATTTTGGCTGTGTATCAAAATAAGAGGTACCCCGTGTAGTTTTTTTTTTAAATTACAGTGGAACCTTGGATTAAGAGTAACTTGGTTTGAGAGCGTTTTGCAAGACAAGCAAAGCTTTTTACAAATTTGTAACTTGGTTTAAGAGCAATGCTTTGCAATAAGAGCAAATATTCACCGTGCACACGTCCGGGTCCGTCCTTTCACCGCGCTCTGACCCGCTCTGGAGGGAACATTCTGTACATATGTACTGTATACAGTATACCATTGCACAGTACAGTATATACTACCGTATATATCATGTCTATCAATTTGCATTTGTGGATACAGCATTGTACTTTCTGCTAACCAGTGCAGCACATTGCTTATACTGTAATCTAATTGCTTTCCTAACCCACATTTGGCTTAGTTCTGACCTTATTTTGGGGGGAATAGATTTGGGGGGGGGGTGTATTGTACTAGAATAAAGGTTGTCATATTTATACATCATTTTTTCCCTCTATAGTCCCGCACACCAACAATTCTATTGTAAGCTAATGAGCAGTTTAATTCATTTTATAGGTTATTTACTGTGCAGTATTTTGTATTACTGTACTATAATTTTATATGAATATAGTACTTTATTTTGTATTACTGTAATAAGTTTCTATAAATACAGTAAATAATTTTTGGATTCTGGAACAAATTATCTGCATTTCAATTATTTCCTATGGGAAAATTCGCTTTGATATAAGAGTAACTTGGTTTAAGAGCACACTCCCGGAACCAATTATGCTCGTAATCCAAGGTTCCACTGTATTTAAGTAAATAATTTCAAAAACCGGCATGTGCTCCCTCTAAATTTGATACCCAGCCATAATAAAGTCGACATCTGGGGGCTGGTATTCTCAGACTGGGGGAAGCCCATGATTATTGGGTCCCCCCAGCCTAACAATAGAAGCGTGCAGCCACCACAGGTCATTCGTATGTGAAGGTCACTGATCTGGACCTTGGGCCAATATACAAACCAGTACAGTTTGTTACATCGGCGGCCTGCATGGTTGGGATAACCTCCTTAAAAACAATGACCCCTGATTCTGCAGGAAGAAGCCTCGTACATTACTTTGCATTTCAGTTTTTTCTCCTTTTGGCTATTTCACAGCATTTTTCGGATAAGCACAGCTGGTTTTCATTAATATAGCAGCTGCAGCCAAACGTTTTGAGGAGGAGCAGATTAAAATTTCATATATTCTTCTTTCTTGGAGGCGCAGAACAGCTTTAAGTAATTATACATCACTCGTCTTATTCTCATAATTCATGATGCTAAAACTGAGAGACATACATAAAAAGTGTGAGCAGAGTTACAGCGTGAAGCTTCTGGGCCCTGATCCAAAATGATATCAGGGCCCCCAACTATCTTGGGACTTCTGAAATATTGGCTTTTCAACCCTGTCAGTCAGGCTTGGTAACACCATGGAGCCCCCAGTGGACCCCTGAGTATGAGCTACTAATGGATAAATGCCAGTTAGCCCTCAAACGGGAAATTAAAAGATGCCTTGTCTACTGCAGACCTTCTGGGAGTTGTAGTTTTCCCCACAAGGAACATTCATTTTGATATAGGAGCTACATCATGGCCGAGATGTGGCCAGAGATGCAATGATCTGAGGTTTTCAAACTAATAATGGTCACATGGTTTTGTGATACAATCAAGCAGTCATAGTTTTTGGCCACGCTTTGACCACTATGTGACAACTTACCTTTTTAAGATACACTATAAATGCCATATCTGGGATACTCATTTGGTATATCAGAGCAAATGAGAGTCCACTGACCACCGTCCACCAATTCTCACCACTGCAGTCTAGAGTTGCTTAAGTGGAAATATGGGCATATACTTTCTCATCCATCTTTGCACTAAAGTATATGAAGAATACAGAAGTCGAGAATTGTCAAATGATTGCTAGGTAATATATTCTTGTAGCTATAATGTGTTACAAAAAGTTCTGTAAGCCATTAGGCAGAGGGACCTTCTTTTTATTCCCTTGGGGGCAAGACCTTCTCTGTAAATCCTCCGGGGTGGGGCTTTCCCTTTAACTTAAGGGGGAGATGCTTTTCCTGTAAACCCTTGTGAGTCCAGCTATGTCCTTACTGTGAATCCTTTGAGGAAGGACATTCTCTGTAAGCCCTATTGGGCAGGGCCTTCTTTTTAAGCCCTCAGGGGTGGAGCTTTCTCTGTGAATCTCAGTGGCAGAGCTTTTTCTGTAAACTCTTGTGAGTGCAGCTATGTACTTCCTCTGAAACCTGTGAAGAAGGTCATTCTCTGTAAACCCTATTGGGCAGGGCCTTCTTTTTAAGCCCTCATGGGTGGAGCTTTCTCTGTGAATCTCAGTGGCTGAACTTTTTCTGTAAAATCTTGTGATTGCAGCTACCATATTTCTTTCCTGTGAAACCTGCAATGAAGTGTATTATCTGTAAGCCCTTCTGGGCAGGGCCTTCTCTATAAGCCTCTCAAGGTTAGGGCCTACTTTTTAAGACCTCGGGGTGGGTTTTCACTTTAACTTAAGGGGGAGAGGCTTATTCTGTAAACCCTTGTGAGTTCAGCTATATCCTTTCCTGTAAATCCTTTGAGGAAGGACATTCTCTGTAAGCCCTGTTGGGCAGGGCCTTCTTTTTAAGCCCTCGGGGGTGGAGCTTTCTCTTTGAATCTCACTGGTATAGCTTTTTCTGTAAACCCTTTTGAGTGCAGCTACCGTATTTCCTTCCTGTGAAACCTGCGAGGAAGGGCATTCTCTGTAAGCCTTACTGGGCAGGGCCTTCTCTATAAACCTCTCGAGAGGCAGGGTCTTTTTTTTAAGCCCTCGGGGGTGGAGATTTCTCTTTGAATCTCACTGGTAGATCTTTTTCTGTAAATCCTTTTGAGTGCAGCTACTGTATTTCCTTCCTGTGAAACCTTCGAGGAAGGGCATTCTCTGTAAGCCTTACTGGGCAGGATCTTGTCTATAAACCTCTCGAGGGGCAGGGTCTTCTTTTTAAGCCCTCAGGGGTGGAGCTTTCTTTTTGAATCTCACTGGTAAAGCTTTTTCTGTAAACCCTTTTGAGTGCAGCTACCGTAATTCCTTTCTGTCAGACCTGCGAGGAATGGCATTCTCTGTAAGCCCTACAGGGCAAGGACTTCTCTATAAACCTCTCGAGGGGCAGGGTCTTCTTTTTAAGCCCTCGGGGGTGGAGCTTTCTCTTTGAATCTCACTGGTAGATCTTTTTCTGTAAACCCTTTTGAGTGCAGCTACCGTATTTCCTTCCTGTGAAACCTTCGAGGAAGGGCATTCTCTGTAAGCCTTACTGGGCAGGGTCTTGTCTATAAACCTCTTGAGGGGCAGGGTCTTCTTTTTAAGCCCTCAGGGCTGGAGCTTTCTTTTCGAATCTCACTGGTAAAGCTTTTTCTGTAAACCCTTTTGAGTGCAGCTACCGTAATTCCTTTCTGTCAGACCTGCGAGGAATGGCATTCTCGGTAAGCCCTACAGGGCAGGGGTTTCTCTATAAATCTCTCGAGGGGCAGGGTCTTTTTTTTAAGCCCTCGGGGGTGGAGCTTTCTCTGAATTTCAGGGGCAGAGCTTTTTCTATAAACCCTTTTGGGTGGAACTTTGCCTGTTAATATAGGGAGACGGCATTCCCATTACTTTCAATATACCTTATCCTTGTATTGAACAACATTCTGAGAACCAAACAAATTAGGATACAGCCATTTTAAACTGGACCCCTTTCTCAATAACTACTATTACATTATGCTTTTATTAGGTGTTTATTAATTCCAATAAAAAGAGGCAGCGATGGCCAATCTTGAAAATGTGGAGAAATTTTAACCCAAAGTTTATTATAAAAGCATATAACACATAAAATACGATAAATTACAATAAAAAGATCAAAATATCATATCAATAAAAGCGTCAGCTCAGTGCACAAGAAACTAAAACGTTTTGGGTCTAAGAAAATGGCGACACAGAGATAAAAAAAAAACTTTTTCAACCACTAAACTATAAAAATGTTTTTTCGCTATTTCCAAAATTGTACAATGAACGCCATACAAACAAAACCCAATACAAAGTGGAAAATCATTCAGTCATGAAGAGGTTAATATTCGCTCTTTGGCTCCGTAGCCCTTGGCTTCACAAATGGAGAATATGCCTATCCGGATCCTCATGGGCCCTATTATGTGTCCATATTTGTTTAGTGCTGACCTCAGCTTTTCATGCAGAAATAATATTACAGATTATTTATACCGTCATTTCCCTAATTGCCTTATTATGTAAATCCCCAGGACAGCGATAATGGGGGCTTTCATTTATTGGAATATTGCATTGCACTGGGGAGGATGTTACTGATCTTATACTTTCTGGGATATTACTCCCGTAAATCCCTTTCCTTTCTATGTTATATTACATTTTTCTATATTATTTGGCATTTTTCTTCTTTTCTATTTTTTTTTTGTATCGCTTCATATATTGTTGATATAATTTTATGCATAACTTATAGTCACTGTAAAATAGACATAAAAACTCACATGGGTATAAGGGAAATATCATGACATCTCATGCCCATCGCAGCTAGATGGCACCACTGATAACACCAGGGAGCAGAAGTGCCGCACGACTGTTAAGGGTGCTCTACATGCTGCGACATGCTAGCGATAGCTAGAGATGTTAAGCACGATAGCACCCGCCCCCGTCGTTCGTGTGACATTTGGTGATCACTGCCGTAGCGAACATTATTGCTACGGCAGCGTCACACGCACATACCACATGCTGTGACCTCTGAACAATCTCTCCTTCAAGGGGGAGGTGCGTTTGGCGTCATAGCAACGTCACTGCGGTGTCACTAAGCGGCCGCCCAATAGCAGAGGAGGGGCGGAGATGAGCCGCCGGAACATGCCGCCCACCTCCTTCCTTCCTCATTGCCGGTGGACGCAGGTAAGGAGATGTTCCTCGTTCCTGCGGTGTCACACACAGCGATGTGTAATGCCGCTGGAATGATGAACAACATCGTACCTGCAGCAGCAACGATAATAAGGAAAGGAGCGACGTGTCAACGATCAACGATTTTTGATGTTTTTGTGATCGTTGATCGTTGTTCCTTGGTGTCACACACTGCGATGTCGCTAACGGCGCCGGATGTGCGTCACTAACAACGTGACCCTGACGATATATCGTTAGCGATGTCGCAGCGTGTAAAGCACCCTTTACTCACCTGTTCCAGCTCTGAGCGACGCTCCCTTCTTCTATGTCCACCACCCAGTATCCTGTTCTGGATTACTCTGGCAACCTGTCAGGCATCTCTGATGTCATCACACAAGGCCTTTTAAGGCCAGCTCAGGCAGCTGGTAGTTGCCTGAGTATTCAAGGAAGAAAAGCACCCTGTTATCACTTGCTGTTTACATGTGATCATCTGCCTGGGCATTCATTAGTCGTACCAAGGTTGAGTACTTCTGCTACCTGTCTGAAGTCTCCAGGTTGTCTCCTTAATAAGAACAAATAATACTTGCCACTCAAAATGGTGAAAGAAATGATTTACCGTATTTATTATGAAAATCCAGACTTGAAAGTGTCGCACCCAGGGATATGGGGCACTCGGTTCCGGGCAGAGTCTCTGTCGCGGGCGGGGAGGAGGGTGTCAGCACACCGCGCTCACCCCTTCTGCTCGGGTCCGGCAGCTGCTCAGTGGTGGCTCGAGCGGTGGGCCGGATCCCGGGGTTTCTCGAGCGGCACTCCTCGCCCGTGAGTGAAAGGGGGTTGTTTGGGGTGTTGGGATAATGTCCGTGACGCCACCCACGGTTGTGGTGATGTGTAGCACCACCGCTGCTCAATGCGGGGATCCCGGGGATGGTGATGGGGGAGCAGCCAGGTGTTGTGTTGCCCCTCCGTGGGTAGGGGTTGGTGATCCCGGGGCCCGGTGATGGCTTGTGAGGTGCAGGGCCTGGTGGGCGCAGGGACGCGGGGGCAGCGCTGTGCCTTGCGGCACTATGGTACTCACTCAGCCTGAGACTTGGACACAGTTTGTACGGTAAACCAAACGGCTGGTAGGACGGTCCCACAGACGGCTGCTTTGCTTCCCCGGTAGGTGACGGTGATGTCCCTCTTCCTTGCACCTGTATGTACGGATGGTTGCGATGGGTCCCCACCGGTAACCCGCTCCCCGGCTTCAAGCTGGGCCGGAGGAGCACTACACTTTGCCCGCAGGCGCTGGCCCTCAGAGACTGGTGCCCTGGCGGTGGCGGTGCCTCTGTTGTACAGGTTGGACTGTTGCCTTCTATCGGGACTTGGTTGTTGGGGGAATCTACGTCCCCTTCACTGACGGATTCGGCAAATTTGGCGACTCCTAGCCTTGCCGGGGTCCGAGAGGCCCCTGCCCTGGTGCTGACTGTCCTTCGGAACACTGCTCCAGACCACCGGGCACACAGCCAACGGGGTCCTTCCAGGAACTTCCAAACGGTCCCCCTCCGGACAGTCACCGCCGTCGCTGACCTTGCTGTTCTAGCCCTACACACAGCTGGGCTCTCAGGCTTTGCACTCTCTCTGCGCTGTCACCTCTTCTTGCTTTCCTCCTTTTCCACTTTTCTTTCCTTCTCTGTTAACTCTCACTTTAGCTCCTCACACTTGCCCTGCCTGGGCCTTCTCACTCCTTCCACTTCCTCCTCCCTGAGCTTTCTTGGTTGTTTACTCTTGCCCTCCCCGGGCTAATCTGCCTGACACTTCCCGCCTCCAGAGCTGCGAGCTCCTTGGTGGGCGGAGCCAACCGCCTGGCCCACCCCCCTGGTGTGCATCAACAGACTCCTGGAGGAAGGCAACAAGGATTTCTGGTTAGCAGATGTGCCTACCTGGAGTGTGGGGTGTGGTGGTGTTGTGACCTGTGTCCCCTGGCTTGCCCAGGGCGACACATCTCTATTTGGGATGTCACAGTGGTGGCCATTACCTGGTTTCGTGCCCTGGGCCCTTTTTGTAATAGGGATATTTACAGGGGAGAATAACATAATGTTCACTTGTTGTGACGCCACTTGCAGTGTTGAGGCTTAAGTGTAGGGAGCTGCCACTGCCGAATGTCTCTGCTGGGGCTGATGGTATTGGCAGCTAGTATGGTAGTCCCTCCGCAAGCAGGGTTTGGCCCTAGAGGGTGTATGGTGCAGTGGGCGTCGGAAGAAGGTAGTCCACACAGATGTCCAATGCAACTGGTTTACTCACTTTCTGCAGATGTTAACTGGTTGCCCGAGGCCGGTTGGTTTCGCCTCCAGGTCCCAGTCGTCCCAGTGCCAGTCTGGTTCTCTGGTAGCTTCTTCACCCGGAACCTGTCTTTGGTAAGTGGGTCCCCGTGGTATAGAACAACTAGAGGTCCGCATTCTATGGTTTGTCCACTTCTGTCCGCCTGACTGTAGCATGAACCCTGTGGGGTTGGAGTCACTGGTCCTGTTCTTGGTTCTGCCTTTGATACTGAGTCTTCAGATTCTTTAGGGTCAGCAAGGTCCTTGATGGTCCCCTCACTGTGCAGATTTTATTAGGTCGGTTTGAAGCTCTTTCCTGACCTAATATTCCGTACCCCGTTGGTGCGTAGTTCTGGGAGTGCTCCACAGGCAACTAACCGCCTGGGCCCTGAGGTCACGGTTACACTCTGGACAGTCCTTTCTTTCTCTTTCACTGTCACCGACACACTACTCTCTCCTCCACTATCTGTCCACTGTCTGCCCCTCCCACCTGGTCATCTAGTGGACTGGATTGGCTTCACCTATAGGCGGCCATCCATTGGTCCAACCCTAGCCTGGTACCATTTTATGGGGAATATTTGGGGAAAAACAGGGATTATCTGGAGTGTTTGGTTGTTACCGGCACTGGTCTTCTGGGTCCCTAGGGGGTAGGCCCTGCATCCTAGTGGGAATGCAGTACCTTGTAGCTCCCTGATGGCTTCAGGGGCACTACACTAGCATCCAGTTTAGACATTCAGGGGATGGATAACAGAAGAGGCCTCTAAAAAAGTTGGGTGATTATGCCAAAAACTGGATCCATTTCATTATTCTCCCAGAGAGACATTTAGAAAAGTTTACCGGCCAGGAGAAGTAGAGTTAGTAGACTAGTTAGTAGAAGCTGGAATGGGGCTCTGCACATCCATCACCAGCTACAGATCAGGTGCCATTAGTGATGGGAATAGGTGTCGGAAAAGTCAATGGAAAGAACTGGTGGATCATAAGCATTTCATGTCCGGAGGGAGCGGGGATGTATTTAACGTTTTCTTGTGCGGCTTCATTCTTTCATGGGCCCTGACAATATAATAAAGTCGTTACCAGGATGTCTCGCCGGCTCTCATACACGGCACAGCGCACTTTCATCAAAATAATACATTCACTGTAACATTTCTCCGAAAGTTGGGCAGCGGCACTCGCCGACTTCTATCCGGAGGCGTCCTGCCTGCCCTATATTTTACATGATTTATTCTAATATCTCCGATATTCTGTCAAAAGGGAGTATGAGCCGCACTACACGGCGTCAGATGAAAGGCCGCGCCATCCTCTCCCGGCCTGACACATCATTAGGCCGAGTTTGCCAGAACAAAGATGACGACGAGATAAGGTTCCTTGCAGTTTCGAGGAATGACAGCTACAAGCCGAGGCAGATCTGTTCTAATTAGGATTTGCCGGGAGTTTAATTTCCCTCAATATGTCTCCTATTATACAAGGGATTTTGCAGCAGGAACCGTGAAAATCAAATATTATGTTTATTATGTCACATTGAGGATGGCTGTGGGTATACAGGAACAGAAGTGTGCTGTAGGGGTGCAGAAATTGGGGTTGTCCTATCTGCGCAAGTGATCATCTGATCCCAGAGGATGTGACTTTTCTGACCTCACGAGATCAATGGTGATCACTGGAAGACGCTCGGTGCTGCCACTGATTGTTACAGGTGACATGTAGTATTACAAGTCACCTTTAAAAAGTAACTAAACTTTTATTTTTTAATTCTTATTTTTTTTTAAATAATTTTGACCAGTTTGGAAAGTTATGAAACTTTGATATCACTTTATTAGGGGATGTCTCTTATTTGCTTTAAAAAAAAAATGCATCTAAGGGGCTTCCAAACTCCAGTGAAGTCTTGAAAAGAGAAAGAGAGTATAAGAAAGGAAAGGAAGTGTGGAGGAAAAAGGAGGGGAGAATAAGAAAGGAAGAGAGGAATAGAAAGGAGAGAATGGGCATGAGGATAATATAGAAGGATAGAGAGGAAAGGAAATCAGAAGGGTAAAGGAGGAGAAAATGGAGGTGATAAGGGATAGGAAAGAGAGAGGTGCTTAGTAGGGAGAAGAAGTATGATAAGGAGAGAGGAAAGGAGAGGAGAAGAGAGCAACGAAAAAAGAGAAGAGGATGGGGGTAAAGAGGAATAGAAAGGAGGGAATGGGCATGAGGATAATATAGAAGGATAGAGAGAAAAGGAAAACAGGAGGGTAAAGGAGGAGTAAAGGAGGTGATAAGGGATAGGAAGGAGAGAGGTACCGAGTAGGGAGAAGAAGTATGATAAGGAGAGAGGAAAGGAGAGGAGAAGAGAGGAATGGAAAAAAGAGAAGAGGATGGGGGTAGGAGAGGAATAGAAAGGAGGGAATGGGCATAAGGATAATATAAAAGGATAGAGAGAAAAAGAAAACAGGAGGGTAAAGTAGGAGTAAAGGGAGGTGATAAGGGATAGGAAGGAGAGAGGTACCGAGTAGGGAGAATAAGGATGATAAGAAGAGAGGAGAGAAGAAGAGAGGAACGCCAGTGAGGACTTGAGAAGAGAAAAGAGAAAGAAAGTATTAAAAAGGAAAGGAAGTGAGAAGGAAAGAAGAGAGGAGAATAATAAAAGAAGAGAGGCGAAAGGAGAGAAGAGGATGGGGGTAGGAGAGGAATAGAAAGGATGGAATGGGCATGAGGATAATATAGAAGGATAAAGAGGAAGAGAGGAAAGGAGATCAGGAGGGTAAGAAGGAGTAAAAGGAGGATATGAGGAATAGGAAGGGGAGAGGTACTGAGTAGGGAGAAGAAGAATGATAAGGAGAGAGGAGAAGGGGATTGTAAATGTGGATGAAATTAAAGGAGAAATAGAAGAGGAAGAGAATAATAAGAGGAGAGATGGTGAGATAAAAGAATAAGGGGATCAATGAGAAAAGAATGAGAGGGGAGGAGAAGAGAGGTTAGGAGGAAATAAAAGGGGCAGGAGGCAACTAGAAAATCTGGAGGATAGAAAGGAGGGGAGGGGATACAAATTAAGAAGAAAGGAGTGTATAAAGGAATAAAAAATAAGGCAAAATAATATTGAAGGATAGGAGTGAATAATCGGTTACAGGAGGAGAGAATAAGAAAAGAGGAGAGGAGAAGAGATGAATGGAAAGGAGAGAAGAGGAGGGGGGTAGGACAGGAAAGAAAGAAGGGGAGGGGGATGAGGATAATATAGAAGGAGAGAAAGGAAGAGAGGAAAGGAAAACAGGAGGTAAAGGAGGAATAATGTTAGGAGATGGGGGATAGGAAGTGGAAAGGTATTGGGTAGGGACAAGAAGGATTATAGGAGAGAGGGGAGGAGAAGGGGATGGTAGGTGTGGAGGAAATTTAGGGGGAAATTTAAGAGGAAGAGGATAATAAGAGGAGAAAAAGTGAGCTAAGGAAAAAGAACAAGGGGAGCAAAGAGGAAAAAAAAAGAGGAGAAGAGAGGCTAAAGGCTGCTTTACACCAGACAATCTATCGTGCGATAGATCGTCGGGGTCACGGTTTTTGTGACGCACATCCGGCATCGCTGGCGATGCCGGCCTGTGTGACACCTCCTAGCGACGCAGTATCGCTCACAAATCGTGAGTCGGGTACTGCTCGTTAGGTTCCATAATATCGTTTAATTTAGTTGTTCATCGTTTCCGGGGTAGCACACGTCGCTCCGTGTAACACCCCGGGAACGTGGAACAGCAGAACACCTGCGTCATGCGGCCGCCGCCGGCTATGTGAAGGAAGGAGGTGGGCGGGATGTTTACGTCCCGCTCATCTCCGCCCCTCCGCTTCCATTGGCCGCCGGTCGTGGGACGTCGCTGCGACGCCGAACGTTCCTCCCACTCCAGGAAGTGGACGTTCGCCGCCCACAGCGAGGTCGCACGAGAGGTAAGTATGTGTGACGGGGGTTACTGACTTTGTGCGACATGGGCAGCGATTTGCCCGTGACGCAAAAAGGACGGGAGCGGGTACGATCGATTGTGAAATTGCACAATCGGTCGTACCGTGTAAAGCAGCCTTAAGAGGAAATAACAGGACTAGGAGATCTGGAAGAAAGATAGGTTGAAGAGGTGTGGAGGGGATAAAAAATAAGAAGAGAGGAGTGGAAAAAAGAAGATACAATGAGGTGAAATAAGATTGAAGGAGAGGAGAAAACAATATGGTAGAGGAGGGGAGAAGCAGGATCAGGAGGGGAAGAGGTACAGGGGGAAGAGGAGAAGGAAGAACAGTAAGGAGAAAGAGAAGGATAAAAGAGAGATGATAGGAGGGAAAGGAACATTAGAAAAGGAGATAAGGAGGAAGGAGAGGTGGAGACAGGAGAGCAAAGCACAGAAAAGAGGACGAGGGGATAACATAAAGTTAGAGAAAGCTAATGAGATGAGAGGAAAATATAGAAAAAATCAGAGGACCCAAATGTGTCAGGACTATCCTGATTTTTCCAAGACCATATGGGCAAATTCAGAGCTTTCCAGGTGTATTAGGCGGTGCCCCATGATGTGACTGAGCTATGCCTTATGTCTAACGTGTTTACCATTTACTGTTGAATATTATTGTAGCGCCCCGTGGGGCAGATGGTTAACCTACTCATTGCCAGGCCGTTTCGGGTCGGTTCAGGCGATGTCCCGGGGTGGTCTTGCCCGGTTCTGTTGCCTCGAGGTGTACAGTAAATGGTGGGAGAAGCGGGATGTTGGGGAAAGTTTGTTGTGATGCCACCTGTGGACTGCGGCCAGTAGTAGCCGCCGCTGCATAACTCCTCTCCGGGGCAGGTGTTAAGGCAGCCGGGATGGTATCGCTCCCCGCAGGCGGAGCGGGCCACGGGTGGATGATGAGGGTTATAATGGCCGTTGGCGCCTAAGCGCTGGGCGGCGGCACCGGTAAGGATGAGCCAACACAGTCTCTGTGGGTTCAGGGTGTAGTTTACTCACAACTTCAGCTGCCAGCCCGGTCACACTGGTCATTGCCATAATGGGTTCCGGTCAATCCCAGATCCGGAAAAGATGTCACCACCGGTGTTTTGAGAAAGAAGGTGAGAGAGAGTCCTATTTCTAGGGTGTCCCCCTCTGCAGTTAGGTACCCCGGCTGAACTCCCGCTCCAAGCCCCAGGCCTAGTAATGTCCAAGTTTTTCCAGAGATGTCTCACCAAAACTATGGTCCTGATGGGTCTGCATGATGTGAGTGTGTTGCGCCTATTTTGCATTTTCTTTTTCAACCTCGTTGGTATATTCATAAATACAGTTGAGTCACCATTATGTCTTCCTTCTCTGTGTGTTGCATCTTGGCCCTGCTGTTACAGTGGTATCCAAATAAAGGAGTCCAATTAAATAGAAGCTATACTGCGGTCAAATATCAACGTGTTTCGTAGTTTTTTTACTTCTTCAGGAGCATCACAGATCTCTGTTTTCTCCTGAAGAAGTAAAAAACTCAACTTGAAAACACGTTGGGATTAAAACGCGTTGTATCTCCAGCAGCGCAGGTTACAATTTCCCCAAACTATTAATATATTTAATTTTGCTCATATTTACTGTTATTTTTACAAATATTTTTACTTTTCTCGTTTCTTTTACCTGTCGGAACATTTTAGCTACTTTGCGCAAAAGAAAACTCAAGGTTGACCTGCGCGGGGTGAGATGATGAAGCGCTGTAAATGAAGTAGATGATGTCACCTGGACATCAATTTGGGTTGTTTTATTTTTAGAAAGTAACAAATCTAAATTCACCAGGGGACATGCAGAAAATTTCCTGAATAGCGGCCTCCCAGCCCAGAACTGGAGAGAATGCATAATGAGATGAGAAGCAGACAAAAGCCGTAATTGATATTCACGGGACGACGATCGCGCAGTCGTATATTTCATTCTTGTTCGGAGCAGAAAGGGAAGATTTTCAGTCCTAAAGTGTGAGTTTTCCCTTACACTGAGATGTACAAATAGACCACTGCTTACTTTTGAAAAATCAACTTTTTAACTGTTTTTTGGAGATTAGGCTCCTTTGTAAAAGGGCAGAGACTTCCTAAATCAATAGTACAAGTGAAAATAAAAAATTTTGTAAGATGTCTTATTAGAGAAATCTGTTTCTTTTTCCTCCTAGACTGATTGTTCACTCTAAAAATTCTCAATTGAAGGGAAACTTGTGCCTTAGATGAATACAGTCTTCCCTGTTGTGAATGTCATCCGAGTGGGTGCTGTTGTGGAGTTCCCTCTGGTGGCCAGGAATGGTAATGAAGCTGAGTCTGAATCTGTGACTCAAACATGTGTTGGAATTAATTAGGAATCCAGGAAGTCCTATTGCAGACCAGCCTGGTGTATATAGGTGACCAGCTTCTGCTTAGCTGCTGCTGGTGATAAATGTTTGCTTCTGCCTCTGAAGATGACTTGGAGTTTGTCCTTCAGTTTTTTCTAGTTATCCTGCACATGAATTCACTCCAGATAAGTCTGCAGGTTTTCTTTGCTTAACTGCTATTTTGCACCTATAGGTGTTTGTGCTTTTGTTTCCATTTTGTTCTGTCTTTGTTTTCCTGTATGTGAGGATCTGGCTCTCTGCTATTTTGAGAGGGCATTTCCTGCAGCAAGAAAGGGAGTTTTCTCCCTGTTCTGATTTTGATTATTTGCACTTTTGAATCTTATTTGTTCTGTGATTTTGTTTCTTCCCATTATATCTGCAGTTCCGTTTAAAGTGTCTGACACGAGAGTACCTGATATAGTGGGGGAAAGTCCGTGTGGTCTTAGGTCTTTTTTCTATCAGGAGTTTGGTATTTTTTGCAGGGTTTTTTGCTGGCCGCGATCAGTTATCTGTCCTGTTGTATCTAGCAAGTCGGGCCTCACCTTTGCTAATCTATATTTTCTATCTGTGTACTGTGTTTTCTTACATCATCGTCGTTAATGTTGGGGGCTTGCTATTCCTTTGGGGACTGCTCCGAGGCGAGTTAGGATTCCTCATTTCTATCTTTGAGGTGTAGCAAGTTTCTCCGGCAGGGATGAGGTGTCTAGGTGTGTTAGGAACATCCCACTGCTACTTCTAGTGTTGTCCGATAGATAGGGGATTGCGGTCAGCTTAGTTTCCAACTGCTCTTGTGGTCTTTGCTTTTTTCCTGATTAGTGGGATTTTTTGTGATCATCCATAGTTACCAGTTCATAACACTTCCCACTACTAAATATATAAGATATATTTCAAAGCTATTTCTTTTCATGTTTACTATTGATTTATGACTTTAAAATGATTACTCTTTAATGATTAACTGAAATAATAATTAACTTCTGTCCTTATGAGCAGTAATGGGTGCATGTATACACATTGTTAGGTCTCCAGGCTCAGAACCATATTTACAGTTTGGCTTTAAACCTTCTTCATATACCCAAGTTTGTCAATGCACGTATTTCCATTTCATATGTTAAAGGTCCGTAAATACTTCTTGACAAAAGTGTTTGCTGTTTTTAGGAGGTAATAATCCATCATTTTCTTACCAAATTAACTTTCTCCAATTTACTAAACATTCTGCCAATAAACATCTGAATAAATATCGTCACATAGTGCACATATATGGTAATATGGTGCTCATATGAGGTCTAAACTGTAAATAATATTCAGGATTGTTCACCTTTTTCTATATGAACTAAAGGACTTTTTTCTCAAATATTTTTCACAAAATTGTCTAAATCGGTGTTCGGCCCCCTTCACACGTCAGTGATTCTGGTACATATGCTGTTTTTATACATACCAGAATCACGGACATACGCAGACCCATTATAATTAATGGGTCTGTGCACACATCAGTGATTTATTACTGACTGTTTCTCCATGTCCGTGATTTACGCATGAAGACATGTCCGTTTATTTCTGGCATCACTAATATCCCACAGACCACACTATGGTGTGATCTGTGTAACATGTACCAGAAAAATCCCGTACATTTAAGATAAAAAGCTTTTTATACTCACCTTCTCCAGCGATGCTGTCTCCAGCTGCTGCTGTCTACTGCTTCCAGGCCGGCTAATTATTGTCATATATATTCACTGCACAGCCGACCCGGAAGCAGCAGCAGCGATGACACAGCGAGGGCCGGAGACAGGAGATCCGGAGACATCAGCACCATGGACAGCAGCGGCGTGGACAGGTGAGTATAAGTGCCTGATCTCCGTGTATTATCACGGATAGCACACGGAGGAACATACACACCTTCAACACGTCAGTGAAAAAAATGTGTTTTCACTGATTTGTGAAGGGGGCTTAAGTAGGTAATTCTCACTCTACGGAGATAATCCATCCCCCTCACAGGTGGGACATATTAAGATGCTGATTACACAGCATGATTATTGCACAGGTGCGCCTTAGGCTGGCCATGTGAAGTTTCACAGTATTGGTAGGATCCAACCGATCAGAAAGCAGTCAGAATCTGATGTAACCATTTGCCAGTCTGACATCTGTCCTGTACAGTGAAAACCTGGATTCATCCATGAAGAGAACATCTCTCCAATGAGCCAGATGTCATTGAATGTGAGCATTTGCCCACTCAAGTCGGTTACGACGACGTACTGCAGTCAGGTGGGGACCCCCAATGAGGCCGATGCTCTGCAGTCAGGTGGAGACCTCTGATGAGGATGCGAGTAGCATACGAACTTCCCAGAGACGGGTTCCGACAGTTTTTTGCAGACATTCTTTGTCTTCACTCCAATTGTTGCAGCTGCTGTCCACGGGGCCGGTCTCTGATGATCTTGGAGGTGAAGATGCTGGATGAGGAGGTCTTGGGCTGGTGTGGTTACACGTGGTCTGCGGTTACATGTGGTCTGAGGCCGGTTGGATGCTCTGTCAAACTCTCTGTGCCATCTTTGGCGACGACTTATGGTAGAGAAGTGAACATTCAATTCAAGGGGAACAGCTCTGGTGGACATTCCTGCAGTCAGCAGCCAACTGCGCGCTCCATCAAAACTGGCGACATCTGTACCATTGAGCTGTGTGATAAAACTGCACATTTAAGAGTGGCCTTTTATTGTGGCCAACCTAAGGCACAACTTTGCAATAATCATGCTGGCCAGCTAATGCACACCTGTGCAATAATCATGCTGGCCAGCTAAGGCACACCTGTGCAATAATCATGCTGGCCAGCCTAAGGCACACCTGTGCAATAATCATGCTGGCCAGCCTAAGGCACACCTGTGCAATAACCATGCTGGCCAGCTAAGGCACACTTGTGCAATAATCATGCTGGCCAGCCTAAGGCACACCTGTGCAATAATCATGCTGACCAGCTGAGGCACACCTGTGCAATAATCATGCTGTCTAATCAGCATCTTGATATGCCACACCTGCAATGTAGATGGATTATCTTCACAGAGGAGAAGCGATCCCTAACACAGATTTAAACACAATATTTGAGACAAAAAGACCTTTAGTGAACATAGAAAAAGTCTTAGATCTTTGAGTTCAGCTCATGAAAAATGGGAGCAAAAATAAAAGTGTTGTGTTTGCATTTTTGTTCAGTGTAACTGCAGAGGAGAGCTTGTTTGTAGCCTGTCGCCATGAAGACACATAAATCAGCAGAGAAGCTGCATACACAAAATGCTTTTTTGCTTGTTTGCTCTTTTTTATTTATTTTATTTGCAAAACATTTTTTGTTATTGACGTTGATTGCAGAAGTGCACATACACGTTCAGATTCCAGCCTAATATATAGGTACGTTGCTGAATAATACTCGACTTGTAATCATGTAATATTCTGGAGCTCGTGTGTATAATTAATGTCAGTCGGGTATTATTTACAGACTGTGCCGCAAACCGCTAAATAACAACCTCGTCTTCTGCACTGAGAAACAAAACTAATTAGAGAGTCAAGTGTAAAAGGCGTCTTATTCAATGAAACACCGCTGATGAGGCGCCAGATTCTCACCAAAATTTTAGCCTAATTATTATTATTAATTATTCCTGGAGTGACATCCACCAGTTGCAGTCTTGCATTGCTTTCTGTGAATTACATTATTTTGGTATTAATAAATATAAATTAAAAAAATATATATATATACTGTATGTATATATATATTTATACACGTATATATATATACTGCATACATACTATATATATATATATATATATATATATACACTATATATATATATATTTATTTTTTTAATTTTTTTTTGTTAAAATAAAAAATAAATTAAAAAATAAATAAATATATATATATATATATGTAGTGTAATAAATAACTATATATATAACTATAATAAAAAATAAATAAAAAAATAAATAAGTATATGTATATATGTATTTATACATGTATATATATACTGCATACATACTGTATATATATATATATATATATATATATACATATATATATATATACACACTATATATATATATATTTATTTATTTTTTTCATTTATTTTTTTTAATAAATTAATTGTGAAATCATTTGTCTTAATTTGCTTTAACACTGAATATTATTTGTGTTTTGTTTTACAATGTGAAAGAGGAAATTTGATATTAACTTTCAATCATACGTAGTGGGTTCACCATATCAGGACCTTCATTTTTATCAAGCATGGACAGTGGCTACAAGCTTTGTCCCTCTCTGGTCTCTCTCTGGAAGACCTGTAATTAGAGATGGATGAATCTTCTGAAATTCTATATTTTTCCCCATAAAATATGATTCACTGTGAATCAAATCACTAAAAGTACTGCAAAGTCTCCAATCCCTCCATAGATCTGGCCGTAGATATCTAGATGAAAGCTGTTTATCACTGAGGTTCAGTCACACACTATCTGTAATGTTTGTTCTGTCTTTTATGGCTTAGCTCTGACGTACTCTCACTTTCCAGATTCACTCCAAAAATGACTGCTGCAGTCCTTGCCTCAGCTTTTATACTGGCTACGATAGTCCCTCTTGATTGGCTGTGTTGTACAATGTGATGTGTTAGCTGACAAAACATTATGGGATAGCCTGCCCGATCATGCCCAAGCTCATGGGAGCCTTCTCTGGCTAATGCAATCTTCTGCAATGTATAAAATGGCAGTGGTCATTTTAGGCAATTCTCGGAATCTGATGTCAAAAGGAGGTTTTTACAAACAAAGATGACTGTCATGGCGGCATCAGGATCTGTGGAGAGCACAGATTCCTGCACTCTGTCTCCTGACTTCTCTGATATCTGCGATCAGCGCAGGCAGATTCGGGAGTCACCCCACAGACTTGTAGTTCATAGGCAGGCTAACAAGAGTTAGGGCTGCTTATTAGTCTTCTTTGATCACATGCTGTGAAGGAGCCAATCACATTCGCTCCTCCTCCTATTTATGCTGGCTTGTTGCTTCTTTTAATGCCAGCTACAGCTTCTCTATACTGGTCTGGTGAGGTGTTGTGATCCAGACTTATTGGTGGTTGTAATACTTCATTGCTGTGAGCGGTTGTTGTGTTACCTTTGTACTTTTGTTTCTGCCTTCCTTCTCTTGCTTTTCTCCTTAGTTTCTTACTGTTTATTACTGTGAGTTTGCAGTGTGCCTGAGTTTTGTTTTTTTCCATTTCTTTATCTCTGTTGTCATCTCACTTCTGTCCCTTCCTTCCCTGGAGAAAGGGAAACAGATTAGTTCTGGTCAGGAGAATAACCACGCACAGGACTCAAGCATCACCACCATCAGGGGTAATCCGGAGGTTAGGGATAGCCTAGGGTCCCCTAGCGTGAGGGATGGTATAGGTGCTCCTGTCCCTCACTATCATACAGTCACATTGTGACAACTGAATAGTAAATTTGTAAGTCATAGGGCACGCTATGATTATTAGTGGTGGAAGTAGATCATGAGAGCTTCTTCCCCTTTAAATTAAGGGGTACTTTGCACACTACGACATCGCAAGCCGATGCTGTGATGCCATGCGCGATAGTCCCCGCCCCCGTCGCAGCTGCGATATCATGGTGATAGCTGGCTAGCGAACATTATCGCTACGGCAGCTTCACATGCACTCACCTGCCCTGCGACGTCGCTCTGGCCGTCGAACCGCCTCCTTATTTGGCCAATAGAAGCGAAGGGGCGGAGATGAGCGGGACGTAACATCCCGCCCACCTCCGTCCTTCCACATTGCAGCCGGGACGCAGGTAGGAGATGTTCCTTGGTCCTGCGGCTTCATACACAGTGATGTGTGCTGCCGCCGGAACGAGGAACAACATCGTAACATCGGTCTTTCCCAATTCATGGAAATGACCGACGCTACACCGATGATACGATTACAATGCTTTTGCGCTCGTTAATCGTATCATAAAGGATTTACACATTACGATGTCGACAGCGACGCCGGATGTGCGTCACTTTCCATTTGACCCCAATGACATCGCACCTGCGATGTAGTGTGCAAAGTGCCCCTAACAGTTAAAATCAATGGTCAAGTGAGGCAGGAACACAGAAGAACAGCGGCGCACCTCAATCATGAAAGTTTTCTTCTTTTATTGATCCAGATATATAAAAACAGCAGTTACAGTATTCGTAGAAGCAGGGGGAGACTGAGGGTACATACAGGAGCCCTGAGCCGGACAACGGCCGTTTCGTGCAGATTGGTGCTTCTATGGTTCCAAGTGAGTTCCGACAAAAAGAGTTACGCTGGCCAGTAAAGGAATAACTTGTAGTGGCCCAGCCCATTAATAGACCAGAGAGACCACCAGAGAGGCTGTCACAATAATACAGACCATCATGTCTGCGGTGGGCTTTTTTCTAATACGGCCCCAACAGGATGTATGGACGAGGGTTGTGTAGCATTCCGCTCCTCCATTTACCCTGATCTGCCATGTACAGTTAGGTATATTGTATAGCAAGGATTTAAAATATAACTTTTAATAAATATAATGATAAAATAGATCAACGTGCAAAGTGAAATGTAATAAAAGGAAGGATCTCACCCAGTTCTTCTCCTGTGGGATCCACACCACTGTAAAAGCCAAGGCGGGCGGGCATCAGACCAATAACGTAAAGCCGGGGATAACCAGTATATTTACATTACCCCTGTCGTGCCCCTGCAATAGCTTCCGCCCTTACAAGGGCAGCACCCAAGTCTGGATAGCTACCCCAATAAATAAACAATACCCCTCCCAACGCGTTTCCCTCTCCGTGTGACCGGAGAGTTCCTCAGTGTGTACACACTGGTCCCACTGGCCATTAGCACACACACTGAAAGCGGTGTGTGTACACACTGACTGAAAGGAAGTAGTGTAATGTATTGACCTGCCACTGCAGGCTTTACTTTCCTTTTCTCCCCTGAGGAACTCTCCGGTCACACGGAGAGGGAAACGCGTTGGGAGGGGTATTGTTTATTTATTGGGGTAGCTATCCAGACTTGGGTGCTGCCCTTGTAAGGGCGGAAGCTATTGCAGGGGCACGACAGGGGTAATGTAAATATACTGGTTATCCCCGGCTTTACGTTATTGGTCTGATGCCCGCCCGCCTTGGCTTTTACAGTGGTGTGGATCCCACAGGAGAAGAACTGGGTGAGATCCTTCCTTTTATTACATTTCACTTTGCACGTTGATCTATTTTATCATTATATTTATTAAAAGTTATATTTTAAATCCTTGCTATACAATATATCACATTTAGGATTTGGGCTACATCTTCCTGCCAGTTGGCAGGTTTGCTTTTCTTCATGTACAGTTAGGTCCAGAAATATTTGGACAGTGACACAATTTTGGCGAGTTGGGCTCTGCATGCCACCACATTGGATTTGAAATGAAACCTCTACAACAGAATTCAAGTGCAGATTGTAACGTTTAATTTGAAGGTTTGAACAAAAATATCTGATAGAAATTGTAGGAATTGTACACATTTCTTTACAAACACTCCACATTTTAGGAAGTCAAAAGTAATTGGACAAATAAACCAAACCCAAAAAAAATATTTTTATTTTCAATATTTTGTTGCGAATCCTTTGGAGGCAATCACTGGCTTAAGTCTGGAACCCATGGACATCACCAAACGCTGGGTTTCCTCCTTCTTAATGCTTTGCCAGGCCTTTACAGCCGCAGCCTTCAGGTCTTGCTTGTTTGTGGGTCTTTCCGTCTTAAGTCTGGATTTGAGCAAGTGAAATGCATGTTCAATTGGGTTAAGATCTGGTGATTGACTTGGCCATTGCAGAATGTTCCACTTTTTTGCACTCATGAACTCCTGGGTAGCTTTGGCTGTATGCTTGGGGTCATTGTCCATCTGTACTATGAAGCGCCGTCCGATCAACTTTGCGGCATTTGGCTGAATCTGGGCTGAAAGTATATCCCGGTACACTTCAGAATTCATCCGGCTACTCTTGTCTGCTGTTATGTCATCAATAAACACAAGTGACCCAGTGCCATTGAAAGCCATGCATGCCCATGCCATCACGTTGCCTCCACCATGTTTTACAGAGGATGTGGTGTGCCTTGGATCATGTGCCGTTCCCTTTCTTCTATAAACTTTTTCTTCCCATCATTCTGGTACAGGTTGATCTTGGTCTCATCTGTCCATAGAATACTTTTCCAGACCTGAGCTGGCTTCATGAGGTGTTTTTCAGCAAATTTAACTCTGGCCTGTCTATTTTTGGAATTGATGAATGGTTTGCATCTAGATGTGAACCCTTTGTATTTACTTTCATGGAGTCTTCTCTTTACTGTTGACTTAGAGACAGATATACCTACTTCACTGAGAGTGTTCTGGACTTCAGTTGATGTTGTGAACGGGTTCTTCTTCACCAAAGAAAGTATGCGGCGATCATCCACCACTGTTGTCATCCGTGGATGCCCAGGCCTTTTTGAGTTCCCAAGCTCACCAGTCAATTCCTTTTTTCTCAGAATGTACCCGACTGTTGATTTTGCTACTCCAAGCATGTCTGCTATCTCTCTGATGGATTTTTTCTTTTTTTTCAGCCTCAGGATGTTCTGCTTCACCTCAATTGAGAGTTCCTTAGACCGCATGTTGTCTGGTCACAGCAACAGCTTCCAAATGCAAAACCACACACCTGTAATCAACCCCAGACCTTTTAATTACTTCATTGATTACAGGTTAACGAGGGAGACGCCTTCAGAGTTAATTGCAGCCCTTAGAGTCCCTTGTCCAATTACTTTTGGTCCCTTGAAAAAGAGGAGGCTATGCATTACAGAGCTATGATTCCTAAACCCTTTCTCCGATTTGGATGTGAAAACTCTCATATTGCAGCTGGGAGTGTGCACTTTCAGCCCATATTATATATATACTTGTATTTCTGAACATGTTTTTGTAAACAGCTAAAATAACAAAACTTGTGTCACTGTCCAAATATTTCTGGACCTAACTGTATCTGTTCCCCATGAACCTTGTATAGAATGAATCACTCTTACTTTATTTAGGTTACCTTTGCTCTGTAATCTGGACTAATAACAAACAGTAGCAAATTATTAACATCCGTGTTTTAGAGAAAAAGCAATTATTGCAAAGGTGCCCGTGTCATGCAACTCCTCGAAACAGAGAATCATCAGGGCTTATGCACAAAACTAGATCTCAGTGCACATTGCAAAGAATAAAGTATAGCGCATTGTATATATGTCTTTTTTTGTGGTCCTCTACGGGAAAGCGTAGCATTCTGGGCTTTTTAATGGTGGCTTAGTTGTTAGTTGATGTCTTGCAGCGCTGGGGTCCTGGGTTCAAATCCCACCAAGGACAACATCTGCAAGGAGTCTGTATGTTCTCCCCGTGTTTGTGTGGGTTTCCTCTGGTTTCTTCCCACACTCCAAAGACTGATAGGGAATTTAGATCGTGAGCCCCAATGGGGACAGTGATGTGGAATGAGATGGTGCCTAATACACTGAACAAAAATATAAATGCAGCCTTTTTATTTTTCTTTCATTTTTCATGAGGTCAGCTCAAAGATCTAAGACTTTTTCGTTGCACACAAAAGACCTTTTTCTCTCAAATATTGTTCACAAATTTGTCTAAATATGTGTTAGTGAGCGCTTCTCCTCTGCAGAGATAATCCATCCACCTCACAGGTGCGGCATATCAAGATGCTGGTTAGACAGCATGATTATTGCACAGGTGCGCCTTAGGCTGCCCATAATAAAAGGCCACTCTAAGGCTATGTGCCCACGCTGCGGAAAATGCGCGGATTTTGCCGCGGATTTCTCGCGGAAAAGCCGCGGATTTCCCGAAAATCTGCAGCTCAGGCACTTCCCAGCCATTTCTATGGCATTTTGGAAATGCTGTGTCCACGCTGCGGATTTTTCCGCAGCGGATTTCGTGCGGATTTTGATCCGGAAAAATCTGCAACATGTCAATTATTGTTGCGGGATTTAATCCGGATTTTGGCTTTAAAATTGGGGGAAAAAAAAAAAATCATCCGCACCAAAATCCACATCAAATCCGCGGCAATTCCGCGGTAAATCTGCGGCAAATCCGCACCTTTGAAAAGGTGCGGATTTTGCGGGAAAGCTGCGGATTTTGATGCAGAAAAATCCGCAGCTACATTCTCCCGTGGACACATAGCCTAAAATGTGCATTTTTACAGTATTGGGAGGATCCTGGGGGTCAGAAAACTAGCGGATCACAGCTGTCATCGTGTGCCCAAGACATCAGCGTCGCTTTGCGATGATGTCATCATGCTTGGACTCTGATATATGTGCGCATCTCCCAGCACTACCGCAGAGGTTAGCAATATAGGAGCGCTGTGCACGCCGATATACTTTTAGCAGTAGCATAGCTCCAGGTGGGCCCCCTTTGACAACGGGGCCCGGGGCAACCGCACCCTTTGCCCCCTGGTAGCTACTGGATAATGACAATGACACTTAGGATACAGGATAATGACACTGGGGGTACAGGATAATGACACTGACACTGGGGGTACAGGATAATGACACTGACACTGGGGTACAGGATAATGACACTAACACTGGGGGTACAGGATAATGACACTGACACTGGGGGTACAGGATAATGACACTGACACTGGGGGTACAGGATAATGACACTGACACTGGGGGTACAGGATAATGACACTGACACTGGGGTACAGGATAATGACACTGACACTGGGGTACAGGATAATGACACTGACACTGGGGGTACAGGATAATGACACTGACACTGGGGTACAGGATAATGACACTGACACTGGGGTACAGGATAATGATACTGACACTGGGGGTACAGGATGATGACACTGTGGGTACAGGATAATGATACTGACACTGGGGGTACAGGATAATGACACTGACACTGGGGGTACAGGATAATGACACTGACACTGGGGGTACAGGATAATGACACTGACACTGGGGGTACAGGATAATGACACTGACACTGGGGTACAGGATAATGACACTGACACTGGGGGTACAGGATAATGACACTGACACTGGGAGTACAGGATAATGACACTGACACTGGGGGCACAGGATAATAACACTGACACTGGGGGTACAGGATAATGACACTGACACTGGGGGTACAGGATAATGATACTGACACTGGGGGTACAGGATAATGACACTGACACTGGGGGTACAGGATAATGACACTGACACTGGGGTACAGGATAATGATACTGACACTGGGGGTACAGGATGATGACACTGTGGGTACAGGATAATGACACTGACACTGGGGGTACAGGATAATGACACTGACACTGGGGGTACAGGATAATGACACTGACACTTGGGGTACAGGATAATGACACTGACACTGGGGTACAGGAAAATGACACTGACACTGGGGGTACAGGATAATGACACTGACACTGGGGATACAGGATAATGACACTGACACTAGGGGTACAGGATAATGACACTGACACTGGGGTACAGGATAATGACACTAACACTGGGGGAACTGGATAATGACACTGACACTGGGGGTACAGGATAATGACACTGACACTGGGGGTACAGGATAATGACACTGACACTGGGGGTATAGGATAATGACACTGACACTAGGGGTACAAGATAATGACACTGACACTGGGGGTACAGGATAATGACACTGACACTGGGGGTACAGGATAATGACACTGACACTGGGGTACAGGATAATGACACTAACACTGGGGGTACAGGATAATGACACTGACACTGGGGGTACAGGATAATGACACTGACACTGGTGTACAGAATAATGACACTGACACTGGGGTACAGGATAATGACACTGACACTGGGGGTACAGGATAATGACACTGACACTGGGGTACAGGATAATGACACTGACACTGGGGGTACAGGATAATGACACTGGGGGTACAGGATAATGACACTGACACTGGGGGTACAGGATAATGACACTGACACTGAGGTACAGGATAATGACGCTGACACTGGGGGTACAGGATAATGACACTGGCACTGAGGTACAGGATAATGACGCTGACACTGGGAGTACAAGATAATGACACTGACACTGAGGTACAGGATAATGACACTGACACTGAGGTACAGGATAATGACACTGACACTGGGGGTACAGGATAATGACACTGACACTGAGGTACAGGATAATGACGCTGACACTGAGGTACAGGATAATGACACTGACACTGGGGGTACAGGATAATGACACTGACACTGAGGTACAGGATAATGACGCTGACACTGGGGGTACAGGATAATGACACTGACACTGAGGTACAGGATAATGACGCTGACACTGGGAGTACAAGATAATGACACTGACACTGAGGTACAGGATAATGACACTGACACTGGGGGTACAGGATAATGGCACTGACACTGAGGTACAGGATAATGACGCTGACACTGAGGTACAGGATAATGACGCTGACACTGGGAGTACAGGATAATGACACTGACACTGAGGTACAGGATAATGACACTGACACTGAGGTACAGGATAATGACACTGACACTAGGGGTACAGGATAATGACACTGACACTGGGGTACAGGATAATGACACTGACACTGGGGTACAGGATAATGACGCTGACACTGGGAGTACAGGATAATGACACTGACACTGAGGTACAGGATAATGACACTGACACTGAGGTACAGGATAATGACACTGACACTAGGGGTACAGGATAATGACACTGACACTGGGGTACAGGATAATGACACTGACACTGGGGTACAGGATAATGACACTGACACTGAGGTACAGGATAATGACGCTGACACTGGGGGTACAGGATAATGACACTGACACTGAGGTACAGGATAATGACGCTGACACTGGGGTACAGGATAATGACACTGACACTGAGGTACAGGATAATGACACTGACACTGGGGGTACAGGATAATGACACTGACACTGGGGGTGCAGGATAATGACACTGACACTGAGGTACAGGATAATGACACTGACACTGAGGTACAGGATAATGACACTGACACTGGGGGTACAGGATAATGACACTGACACTGAGGTACAGGATAATGACGCTGACACTGAGGTACAGGATAATGACACTGACACTGAGGTACAGGATAATGACGCTGACACTGGGGGTACAGGATAATGACACTGACACTGGGGGTACAGGATAATGACACTGACACTGAGGGTAAAGGATAATGACACTGACACTGGGGGTACAGGATGATGACACTGACACTGGGGTACAGGATAATGACACTGACACTGGGGGTACAGGATAATGACACTGTACTGGTGTACAGAATAATGACACTGACAATGGGGGTACAGGATAATGACACTGACACTTGGGGTACAGGATGATGACACTGACACTGGGGTACAGGATAATGACACTGACACTGGGGGTACAGGATAATGGCACTGACACTGGGGTACAGGATCTGACACTGGGGTACAGGATAATGACACTGACACTGGGGGTACAGGATAATGACACTGACACTGGGGGTACAGGATAATGACACTGACACTGGGGGTACAGGATAATGACACTGACACTGAGGTACAGGATAATGACACTGACACTGAGGTACAGGATAATGACACTGACACTGAGGTACAGGATAATGACACTGACACTGAGGTACAGGATAATGACACTGACACTGGGGGTACAGGATAATGACGCTGACTCTGGGGGTACAGGATAATGACACTGACACTGAGGTACAGGATAATGACACTGACACTGGGGGTACAGGATAATGACACTGAGGTACAGGATAATGACACTGACACTGAGGTACAGGATAATGACACTGACACTGAGGTACAGGATAATGACACTGACACTGAGGTACAGGATAATGACGCTGACACTGGGGGTACAGGATAATGACACTGACACTGAGGGTAAAGGATAATGACGCTGACACTGAGGTACAGGATAATGACACTGACACTGAGGTACAGGATAATGACGCTGACACTGGGGGTACAGGATAATGACACTGACACTGAGGTACAGGATAATGACACTGACACTGAGGGTAAAGGATAATGACACTGACACTGGGGGTACAGGATGATGACACTGACACTGGGGTACAGGATAATGACACTGACACTGGGGGTACAGGATAATGACACTGTACTGGTGTACAGAATAATGACACTGACACTGGGGGTACAGGATAATGACACTGACACTGGGGGTACAGGACAATGACACTGACACTGGGGGTACAGGATAATGACACTGACACTGGGGGTACAGGATAATGTCACTGACACTGAGGGTACAGGATAATGACACTGACGCTGGGGGTACAGGATAATGACACTGTACTGGTGTACAGAATAATGACACTGACAATGGGGGTACAGGATAATGACACTGACACTTGGGGTACAGGATGATGACACTGACACTGGGGTACAGGATAATGACACTGACACTGGGGGTACAGGATAATGACACTGACACTGGGGTACAGGATCTGACACTGGGGTACAGGATAATGACACTGACACTGGGGGTACAGGATAATGACACTGACACTGGGGGTGCAGGATAATGACACTGACACTGGGGGTACAGGATAATGACACTGACACTGGGGGTACAGGATAATGACACTGACACTGGTGTACAGAATAATGACACTGGGGGTACAGGATAATGACACTGACACTTGGGGTACAGGATAATGACACTGACACTGGGGTACAGGATAATGACACTGACACTGGGGGTACAGGATAATGACACTGACACTGGGGTACAGGATCTGACACTGGGGTACAGGATAATGACACTGACACTGGGGGTACAGGATAATGACACTGACACTGGGGGTGCAGGATAATGACACTGACACTGGGGGTACAGGATAATGACACTGACACTGGGGGTACAGGATAATGACACTAACACTGGGGTACAGGATAATGACACTGACACTGGGGTACAGGATAATGACACTGGGGGTACAGGATGATGACACTGTGGGTACAGGATAATGACACTGACACTGGGGGTACAGGATAATGACACTGACACTGGGGGTACAGGATAATGACACTGACACTGGGGGTACAGGATAATGACACTGACACTGGGGGTACAAGATAATGACACTGACACTGGGGTACAGGATAATGACACTAACACTGGGGTATAGGATAATGACACTGACACTGGGGGTACAGGATATTGACACTAACACTGGGGGTACAGGATAATGGCACTGACACTGGGGGTACAGGATAATGACACTTACACTGGGGTACAGGATAATGACACTGACACTGGGGTACAGGATAATGACACTGACACTGGGGTACAGGATAATGACACTGACACTGGGGGTACAGGATATTGACACTGTGGCGCCCCTGAGGCTTCCGTCGCCACAGGTCATTGCACCCCATCTGCGGTGTGATGCCCCATTCTGGGAGAGGAAGAGAGTGAACTCCGGTCTCCTGGTAAATTCACACTACACCCATTGTTAGGGACACACAGGACCAGGGAAAGTGGCAGGCAACCCTCCCATGCTGCATGCTGAGAGGGGCTGTAAGACCCATCCCTGCTCCCATAGGGTGGTAGCCTAGCAACTGGGGAGGTGGGAGGAGCCATCAGAGAGCAGATAGAGAAAGGAAGGTCAAGTTAGTTTCAGTTTTACCTCAGGGAGTGAGAGAAGCAGCATGTAGTTGGAGGAGAAGAACGAGAGAAAGGAGGGAGGAGGAGGCCTGCTGGAGGCAGGCAAGGAGGAGAAAGAAAAGAAAGAAAGAAAGAAAGAAAGAAGGAAAGAAAGCTCCAAGTCAGACAGGAGCAGAGGAACTGAAAGAGACGCTTCCTGGTGAAGACCCTGGGACCCATAGGTCCAGGTGACACCACGTAGGAACAGAAGGAGTCGCAGGGCCGCGGGTAGTCCTGTAGGTACCACGAGCAGTCCTTGTTGGGTACCGAAGCCGAGGGCCCAGAGGCGCTACGAGTAGCTGCAGGCTGCGGTGGCCTGGTCCACAGTGACATCGGTGGAGTGATTAAGCTGCGACAGGGGACGGTCCCTAGAGACTGGAGGAGTGCAAAGACAATCTCCAAACAGTAAAAACCGAGGCCCAGGGACGTTGTAAGCTCCCAGGGCCAGAACCCATAGCAGACCTTCAGAAAAGGGGTAATCAGCCGACAGGTGACCCCCCAGCCTGGAGGCTGTAGTGGAGGCCAAGCCAGGGCCATCCAAACTCGGGCAAGGCTAGTGAAGACAGCAGAGAAGGAGACACTAAAGAGAAGGGTACCGGATTTCACGCTCTGAATCACCCAGAAGACGGAGGTCCCTGACAGCGGTCCCAGCAGTCCAAGGGTCCTGCCTGCCCTGATAAGAACTGTGAGTAAAGAACTGGAACTGCACCTTTGAAGTCGCCTCAGTTATTTCCTCTGCATAGACATTCACAAGCACCAACTGTGCCCCGGGCATTGCTCCACCTGTGGGGAGCAGTACCACCATAGCTGCCATCACATCATCCCGGTGGCCTCACACAGCAGCGGCGGCTTATTAGCCGCATACCACAGGTGGCGTCACGAACAAAACCATTAACAAGCAAGCCACATAAACTACTGACACCCACCAGGGCCACGGAGCCGGGCCCAGCCACCACTGACTACCACCGGACTAGTCCAGCCCGGCACCGGGTGTCCCATAGCCCTGGGGTGGGCGAGTCAACTTTTGGCGTCCCCGAACAGGATTTCGTGCCCGGTCACACCGGGTACTGTGCGCCTGAAGAACTGTGTAAAAGACTGTGTATTACAACGAGAAACCGCCGCCATTAGCGCTGCTGAGAGCGGGAAGAAGGGGGGCGTGAAAGAAGAAAGGGCGCGAAGAGAAGCCCCGCCCCCTTGTCCAAGAAAAGCGCGCGAAGCGGTGTCCGCCATAGAAAGTGAAAGAAAAAGAAGTGGTGACCAAATAAGCTGGCCGGCTGGCAGAAACAGCTTAACGCCCGACCAACAGATAAAGAAAAAGAAAATGTACCTGATACTAAGTGGAGCGGTACCGGCCGTGATGGGCTGGGCGCCAGTCTGGCGCCAGTTGCTAGTACAGCCTCCGGCCCCGCCTCCAAGAAGGAAAAGGGAGCAGCCGAGTGGCGTGGTCGAGCACTCGAGCAGCGTTCCAGGCAGCATTTCCCGGGCCGGAAGCATGGCGGAGGAGCTGCAGCGAGGTGCACCAGGGACCGGCGGAGAGGACCCCGGGCTGGACCTGCTGAGAGAGGAAGTGCGAGCCCTGACCCGGAGACTGAGCAGCGTGGGGGTGGAAGCGGACCGGTGGAGAGGGACCCCGCTGATACCGGAAGGCCTGGGCCGGTGGATGGATGCCGCGGAGCAGCAAGAGGGTGAGCCAACTGAAACCCTGATCTGTCCGGACCCATGGCCCCGCCACGCGCCCCTGACCAGTCACTTCACCGACCCCCTGGCCTCCCCCGCCGGACCCGCGGAAGCCCGGTGGGGCACCGGAGGCCTGCCTGAGACCCCCGCAGATGGAGCCGGGGGAGGGGTGGACCCAGAACAACCAGCGGGCCCTTTGCCGAGTCCCCCTGTGAACCTCCTGGGAATGGCATCCCCGGGAGTGAACTGGGACGCCGTGCCCATAGAAACCAAGGGACTGCAGCGGCCGCTGCGCCCCAAGGCGACTCCCCAGGCCAACGAGCTGACGTGCCAGAGGCTGGTGGTCGAGTACCGGCAGGAGCGGGAACTCCGGGAGGAGAAAAGGAGGGCCCGGGAAGTCGCCAATCTGGCTTCCAAAGAAGAGGTCAGGAAGGCCCTGAAGGGGGCTGAGTGCCCAGTGAAACGGGGCACTGTTGTAGATTTCCGGCAGAAAGGTGGCTGGGGCTTCATCCGGGAGCCTGGCCTGGGCAAGGACGTGTTTGTAGCACGGAGAGACATCGAGGAGCACCTGCCCAGGGGCCACCCAGGCCGCGACGCTAAGCTGGGTGATGAGGTGGAGTATACCCGGCTGATGGGGGACCGCGGGTGGTATGCGCTGCATGTGCGCATTGTGCAGGGAGAAGCGCCTCCAGGAGAGCCAGAGTGGCGCCGCACAGCACCAGAGCGTAGCATCTCCCCAGGCAGCAGCGCCACCCCCAGACAGACCCAGGCCGCAGAACATTGCAGCCGGCCCGCCACCGTTGCCCAGGAGACGCAAACCAGGATCTCCATGGCGTGCGTGATGCAGGGTGCCCGGCCGAAGCAGGGCCCCAGAGACCACAGCAATAGCCCCCTGCAGACAAGCAGCCCTCTGCAGCGGCGCCGTGCCACGCCTATAGGCAGCCCCACTCCAACCCAGGCTGCAGGACAACGCAGGAGGTCAGGGACCAGTGCTCAAGGGACCCAGACGATGATCTCCTCAGCGGACCTGCTGCCAAGAGCCGTGCCGGAGTGGGATCCTGACATCTATCCTAGAGAGTAAGGAGGATGAAGAGCTGCCAAACTGTAAATAGCCCCTGTCTGCCCCTTATTCTTTTTGAAGAAGTCCCTCGTGTTTTGCCCTTGCTTCTTTTCGAAGACGACACCCCTTCCTAATGTGCTGTCCCTGATTCTTTTTGAAGATGTCACCCCCCCTGTTATGTGCTACCGGGCCACTGAACTGGAGTGTGGGCCCCGGTGAACGGTGAGGTGTCATGTCATGCCAGGCCACTGGACTTGGTGGCTGGTGTGTGAAGTATGTGTTTTATGTTTTACCAGGCCATTGGACTTAATGGCTGGTATGTCGGTGTTATGTCTGATGCAACCAGGCCATTGGACTTGATGGCTGGTCGAAGATGTTACTTTGATTGTTTGAAACGAACTGACGGGCTACTGGACTTGTAGTAGCCAGAAATGTATAAAGTTGCACCTGTTGTGCCCCCTACCAGAATTATGGGGGAAGTGCCCAAACTGTGCAATGAACTGAAAGTGCACCCATAGTTTCTTTATAAGAAGTTTGCAACGTTAAAGTGATTATGCCTCCCATAAAGGGAAGAAATGTTTGACAGGTTATGTTATTGCATACAAAAATGTTTTTGCAGTGTTCCATATGTTTTTGTTGTTTTTCAGCCCGAGGACGTGCTGGGATTTGCTGTGGGGGAGTGTGGCGCCCCTGAGGCTTCCGTCGCCACAGGTCATTGCACCCCATCTGCGGTGTGATGCCCCATTCTGGGAGAGGAAGAGAGTGAACTCCGGTCTCCTGGTAAATTCACACTACACCCATTGTTAGGGACACACAGGACCAGGGAAAGTGGCAGGCAACCCTCCCATGCTGCATGCTGAGAGGGGCTGTAAGACCCATCCCTGCTCCCATAGGGTGGTAGCCTAGCAACTGGGGAGGTGGGAGGAGCCATCAGAGAGCAGATAGAGAAAGGAAGGTCAAGTTAGTTTCAGTTTTACCTCAGGGAGTGAGAGAAGCAGCATGTAGTTGGAGGAGAAGAACGAGAGAAAGGAGGGAGGAGGAGGCCTGCTGGAGGCAGGCAAGGAGGAGAAAGAAAAGAAAGAAAGAAAGAAAGAAAGAAGGAAAGAAAGCTCCAAGTCAGACAGGAGCAGAGGAACTGAAAGAGACGCTTCCTGGTGAAGACCCTGGGACCCATAGGTCCAGGTGACACCACGTAGGAACAGAAGGAGTCGCAGGGCCGCGGGTAGTCCTGTAGGTACCACGAGCAGTCCTTGTTGGGTACCGAAGCCGAGGGCCCAGAGGCGCTACGAGTAGCTGCAGGCTGCGGTGGCCTGGTCCACAGTGACATCGGTGGAGTGATTAAGCTGCGACAGGGGACGGTCCCTAGAGACTGGAGGAGTGCAAAGACAATCTCCAAACAGTAAAAACCGAGGCCCAGGGACGTTGTAAGCTCCCAGGGCCAGAACCCATAGCAGACCTTCAGAAAAGGGGTAATCAGCCGACAGGTGACCCCCCAGCCTGGAGGCTGTAGTGGAGGCCAAGCCAGGGCCATCCAAACTCGGGCAAGGCTAGTGAAGACAGCAGAGAAGGAGACACTAAAGAGAAGGGTACCGGATTTCACGCTCTGAATCACCCAGAAGACGGAGGTCCCTGACAGCGGTCCCAGCAGTCCAAGGGTCCTGCCTGCCCTGATAAGAACTGTGAGTAAAGAACTGGAACTGCACCTTTGAAGTCGCCTCAGTTATTTCCTCTGCATAGACATTCACAAGCACCAACTGTGCCCCGGGCATTGCTCCACCTGTGGGGAGCAGTACCACCATAGCTGCCATCACATCATCCCGGTGGCCTCACACAGCAGCGGCGGCTTATTAGCCGCATACCACAGGTGGCGTCACGAACAAAACCATTAACAAGCAAGCCACATAAACTACTGACACCCACCAGGGCCACGGAGCCGGGCCCAGCCACCACTGACTACCACCGGACTAGTCCAGCCCGGCACCGGGTGTCCCATAGCCCTGGGGTGGGCGAGTCAACACTAACACTGGGGGTACAGGATGACACTGACACTGGGGGTACAGGATATTGACACTAACACTGGGGGTACAGGATAATGACACTGACACTGGAGGTACAGGATAATGACACTGACACTGGGGGTACAGAATAATGACACTGACACTTGGGGTACAGGATAATGACACTGACACTGGGGTACAGGAAAATGACACTGACACTTGGGGTACAGGATAATGACACTGACACTGGGGGTACAGGATAATGACACTGACACTAGGGGTACAGGATAATGACACTGACACTGGGGTACAGGATAATGACACTAACACTGGGGGTACAGGATAATGACACTGACACTGGGGGTACAGGATAATGATACTGACACTGGGGGTACAGGATAATGACACTGGAGGTACAGGATAATGACACTGACACTGGGGGTCCAGGATAATGACACTGACACTGGGGGTACAGGATAATGGCACTGACACTGGGGGTACAGGATAATGGCACTGACACTGGGGGTACAGGATAATGACACTGACACTGGGGGTACAGGATAATGGCACTGACACTGGGGTACAGGATAATGACACTGACACTGGAGGTACAGGATAATGACACTGACACTGGGGTACAGGATAATGACACTGACACTGGGGGTACAGGATAATGGCACTGACACTGGGGTACAGGATAATGACACTGACACTGGGGTACAGGATAATGGCACTGACACTGGGGTACAGGATAATGACACTGACACTGGAGGTACAGGATAATGACACTGACACTGGGGGTACAGGATAATGGCACTGACACTGGGGGTACAGGATAATGGCACTGACACTGGGGGTACAGGATAATGGCACTGACACTGGGGGTACAGGATAATGACACTGACACTGGGGGTACAGGATAATGACACTGACACTGGGGGTACAGGATAATGACACTGACACTGGGGTACAGGATAATGACGCTGACACTGGGGGTACAGGATAATGACACTGACACTGGGGGTACAGGATAATGACACTGACACTGGAGGTACAGGATAATGACACTGACACTGGGAGTACAGGATAATGACACTGACACTGGGGGTACAGGATAATGACACTGACACTGGGGGTACAGGATAATGACACTGACACTGGGGGTACAGGATAATGACACTGACACTGGGGGTACAGGATAATGACACTGACACTGGGGTACAGGATAATGACGCTGACACTGGGGGTACAGGATAATGACACTGACACTGGGGGTACAGGATAATGACACTGACACTGGGGGTACAGGATAATGACACTGACACTGGGGTACAGGATAATGACGCTGACACTGGGGGTACAGGATAATGACACTGGGGGTACAGGATAATGACACTGACACTGGGGTACAGGATAATGACGCTGACACTGGGGTACAGGATAATGACACTGACACTGGGGTACAGGATAATGACACTGACACTGGGGTACAGGATAATGACACTGACACTGGGGGTACAGGATAATGACACTGACACTGGGGTACAGGATAATGACACTGACACTGGGGGTACAGGATAATGACACTGACACTGGGGTACAGGATAATGACACTGACACTGGGGTACAGGATAATGGCACTGACACTGGGGTACAGGATAATGGCACTGACACTGGGGGTACAGGATAATGACACTGACACTGGGGTACAGGATAATGACACTGACACTGGGGTACAGGATAATGGCACTGACACTGGGGTACAGGATAATGACACTGACACTGGGGGTACAGGATAATGACACTGACACTGGGGTACAGGATAATGACACTGACACTGGGGGTACAGGATAATGACACTGACACTGGGGTACAGGATAATGACACTGACACTGGGGTACAGGATAATGGCACTGACACTGGGGTACAGGATAATGGCACTGACACTGGGGTACAGGATAATGACACTGACACTGGGGTACAGGATAATGGCACTGACACTGGGGTACAGGATAATGGCACTGACACTGGGGTACAGGAGTGCCACTTTGATATTTATCCAGTCTGTGTACACTTTTGGTAATGTCCCCCCGTCACACACAGACTTCTCGGCTGCTGCTCATCATCATCCTTCACATTTACACATTAATGCTGCGGTTTATTCGTCTTTATTGCTCTCTCAGTATAAATAGCGTCGTTTTCTCGGTCCCGTTCTGCTGGAGATTTAGCTTCCATTACGAATCATAAAGTTCTGTAGTTTCCTCCCGACTTCTCCCTAAATTACGATATCTTCCTCTTGTCAGGATCTATGGGGATGATGGGGTGTCAGGGGGTTTATTGCTGTAATAATTTGACGATCTTTCTGTTCATTTTCTGTAAATATTGAGATTATAATCACAGTTTGATGTGAGGAGCTCAGTAACCGGCCGGATATATATGCATTATACAATTATGAGGCCTAGATAACAAAAACATCCTGGAGGATAGAGTAATATCCTACATTCTCTTAAAAAAATCCACAATACGGTTCCAGGGATATGGGCCTTTTTATTTTGTGCTAATTCTTATGGTTTTTACTAAGGGGGCGCAAATCACAGGCTCCTCTGGGGCAGGTCTTTAGGTTTCACTGCATAATTGACCTGTGAGCCACGCCCTCTTGGTAAAGATTATAATTAGCACTAAAATAAAAAAGGGCTCATACCTCTGGATCACTAAGGCTGCTTTCAAACATCCGGTTTTTGCTGAGCGGCACAATTCGGCGCTTTGCAGAAAAAACGCAACTGGGTTTTTTTGCCGCCTGTTGCGCTTTTTCCCCATAGACTTGCATTAGCACCATATTGTGCCGCATGGCCTTGCGTTGCGTCCAGTTTTTGCTGGATGTGGCATATTTAGCCCATGCGGTGGCCGGATGTAACGTTGCCTGGCACTTTTTTTGTGCGGTGAAAAAACCGCATCTGGCGCGATTTACAATGCAAGCCTATGGACGCCGGATGCGTCCTGCGGCAAAAAACGCATCCGTCCGCCAGATGCATTTTTTTGCACTGCGCATGCTCAGTATCAAGCCGCATCCGTCAAAAAACGGACGGGGCGCATGGAAAAACGTATGCAACGGATCCATTTTTTTTGCCGCATACGTTGCATTGGTTTTTGAGCCAGATTGAGCCGCACTGCAAAAACCGGATGTGTGAAAGCAGCCTAAAACGAATTTATAAAAAAACAAAAACAGGGTAGAGCAATGTGGGACAGGGTAGGGCAATGTGGGACAGGGTAAGGCAATGTGGGACAGGGTAGGGCAATGTGGGACAGGGTAGGGCAATGTGGGACAGGGTAAGGCAATGTGGGACAGGGTAGGGCAATGTGGGACAGGGTAGGGCAATGTGGGACAGGGTAGGGCAATGTGGGACAGGGTAAGGCAATGTGGGACAGGGTAGGGCAATGTGGGACAGGGTAGGGCAATGTGGGACAGGGTAGGGCAATGTGGGACAGGGTAGGGCAATGTGGGACAGGGTAGGGCAATGTGGGACAGGGTAGAGCAATGTGGGACAGGGTAGGGCAATGTGGGACAGGGTAGGGCAATGTGGGACAGGGTAGGGCAATGTGGGACAGGGTAAGGCAATGTGGGACAGGACAGGGCAATGTGGGACAGGATAGGGCAATGTGGGACAGGATAGGGCAATGTGGTATATGATAGGGCAATGTGGTATATGGTTGGGCAATGTGGGACATGATAGGGCAATGTGGGACATGATAGGGCAACGTGGTACATGATAGGGCAATGTGGGACAGGGTAAGGCAATGTGGGACAGGATAGGGCAATGTGGTATATGATAGGGCAGTGTGGGATATGATAGAGCAATGTGGGACATGATAGGGCAATGTGGGACATGATAGGGCAATGTGGGACAGGGTAAGGCAATGTGGGACAGGTAAGGGAAATGTGGGACATGATAGGGCAATGTGGGACATGATAGGGCAGTGTGGGACATGATAGGGCAGTGTGGGACATGATAGGGCAATGTGGGACATGATAGGACAATGTGGGACATGATAGGGCAATGTGGGACATGATAGGGCAATGTGGGACATGATAGGGCAATGTGGGACATGATAGGGCAGTGTGGGACATGATAGGACAATGTGGGACATGATAGGACAATGTGGGACATGATAGGGCAATGTGGGTCATGATAGGGCAATGTGGGACATGATAGGGCAGTGTGGGACATGATAGGACAATGTGGGACATGATAGGGCAATGTGGGACATGATAGGGCAGTGTGGGACATGATAGGACAATGTGGGACATGATAGGACAATGTGGGACATGATAGGGCAATGTGGGACATGATAGGGCAATGTGGGATATGATAGGGCAATGTGGGACATGATAGGACAATGTGGGACATGATAGGGCAATGTGGGATATGATAGGGCAATGTGGGACATGATAGGGCAATGTGGGATATGATAGGGCAATGTGGGATATGATAGGGCAGTGTGGGACATGATAGGGCAATGTGGGATATGATAGGGCAATGTGGGATATGATAGGGCAGTGTGGGACATGATAGGACAATGTGGGACATGATAGGACAATGTGGGACATGATAGGGCAATGTGGGACATGATAGGGCAATGTGGGATATGATAGGACAATGTGGGACATGATAGGACAATGTGGGACATGATAGGCCAATGTGGGACATGATAGGGCAGTGTGGGACATGATAGGACAATGTGGGACATGATAGGACAATGTGGGACATGATAGGACAATGTGGGACATGATAGGACAATGTGGGACATGATAGGGCAATGTGGGATATGATAGGGCAATGTGGGACATGATAGGGCAGTGTGGGACATGATAGGACAATGTGGGACATGATAGGACAATGTGGGACATGATAGGGCAATGTGGGACATGATAGGGCAATGTGGGACAGGATAGGGCAATGTTGGACATGATAGGGCAAAGGGGGACATGATGGGGCAATGGGGGACATGATGGGGCAATGGGGGACATGATGGGGCAATGGGGGGCATGATGGGGCAATGGGGGACAAGATAGGGTAATGGGGGACAGCATGGGGAATGGAGATCATAATTGGGGACAGGATGGGGCAATGAAGGACAGAATGGGGCAATTAGGAAGGAGATTGTGAAAGGCGGCACAGTATAATTAGTGTAATGAGGAGCGGGGGGGACTTTATGCAGAGACGTAGTATGGGAGTGATATTATAGAAAGGGCAAGTTTTGGGGGGACATTATGGAAAGGGGCACTTTGGGGCTATTTTGGAGGGTGGATATTTTGTGCAGGAAGCTAGTAACAACCCCTTCTGATTCCCGTTGTTTCCTCCACCTAAAATAAAAGACCCTGTATTCACCTCTGGTGCTGGCACCATTTCAGCGCTGTCAACAATCACGATTTGTGGCTCACATTACATTGTGACATCACGGGAGCCCCACGTCCAATCACTACAGGGAACATAGGGGCCCAGGATGGGAGACTATATCAAATAAAGGCGGCCAGGATGGGGACATTATTAAATAAAGGGGGCCAGGATGGGAGATTTTATTACTATACGGGGTCACTTTAAATTTCACAATTATTTCACATAAACGTGTCACTTTTAAACAGCATTTCGAGTGGTCGGGAGGGGTATTACACATATAATGTATGTACATAGCAGCTCACTATAGATGAATAGCATAAAGAAACATAAAGCGTGGGATAAATTATGAATTCTGCTACATCAATCATCAAGTGTGTATGGAGGAGGAAATGTCAGTGCAGACATAGCATAGGTGCCGGTTGGATTAGAGCGGCGGCGCTCCCCGCTGTGTAATGACTAGTTGGTGATACACATTGATAACGTTGAGAGGTTTTTACTGTTCTTACTATGACAGCCACTACAGCGGACACTAAATATGGAAATGTCGCACCTCCGGCCATTCTGCTATCAGCAGCACCAAGTAGTGTTGACATCGGGATGATGTAAATAACGGTGGGAAAGTGATTTCCTGCATTCAGGGCACAATGAGTTGCTGAGTTGTTATCAGACTATGATGCAACCCTAGAATGAATAGGTAAAATTGTGTATATCCATGTGAAGAATTTTTAAAAGGATTGTCCTATCTACACATCTTTTCTCCTTATACATTATTAGAGCACATAGATGAATGGCAAAAGGAAAAGGTAACAAGCAGGACGCAGACAACATCAGTAAAAGACTAAAGAGTCATCTGAACAGAAAAATAAGTTTATTGGCAAAAAATATAGAACAGAGATAGAAAATTAACATCTTGAAGGTCAAGACCAGGAAGGCACCAAAAGATCAAACACGTCTACAATAACGACTCAATGATGCGGGAAGAAACTGAGACTGGAAATGATAACGAACCGAACATCTTAAAAGAAGAAGTCATTGCTGCAATAAAGCTTCTGTCACAAAACAAAGCCCCTGGATGTGACAATATTCCAATAGATCTAATGAAGTCTTCTGAAGTAGCAGTTGATGTCATCACATGCCTGTGTCAACAGATATGGACAACTGGTAAATGGCCCGAGGACTGGACAAGATTGGTGTTTATTCCTATTCCGAAGAAGGGAGATGCTACCGACTGTGCAAACTATCGGACTATTGTGCTCAAACCTCAAGCCAGCAAAATTCTACTGAAGATCCTGCAAAGATGGCTACAACATTACTTTGACAAAGAGCTGCCAGAGGAACAAGCAGCATTCAGAAAAGGTAGAGGAGCAAGTGATGTAATTGCTGACATTAGGTGGATAATGGAGATCTATTTTTGCTTCATCGACTACAGCAAAGCCTTTGACTGTGTTGATCACCAGAAGCTTTGGAATACCATGAAGGATATAGGTGTGCCGAAACATCTGATCAGCCTCATCAGGAACCTTTACATAGACCAAGAAGCAACAGTCCAAACAGAACATGGTGATCCGGCATGGCTCAAAGAAGAGCGAGGCGTCAGACAAGGCGACATCCTGTCACCATTTCTCTTCAATTTATATGCAGAAGCTTTTCTTAGGAAGACTGGATTTCCTAAAAAAGAAAAAGGAATCAAAATTGCTGGAGGAGTCATCAACAATCTTAAATACGTAGATGACACAACATCGATAGCAGCAAGCATAGATGGAATGAAGGACTTATTATAGAGATGGAAAGCGCAAACATGTGATTGCTAATCAATACAAAGAAGGAAAAGATATTGACTACTACCAGGTACGACCGGGACACATTTGAGATGGACAGAGATGAACTGGAAGTTGTAAAGAACTTCAACCTACTAGTATGAATGATCAATAAATAAGCATTTACCAAGAAGCTGGAATTCCAGAAAAATATCCATCCAGAAATATACTCAGCATTGATGCATGTGAGTAGTAAGTATGGATAGAACCACCCAAAATGTGATTGGGCAAATCAAACGAGAAAGTGAACACACCTGAATAGAAGTGCAACAGGAAGGCAGAGAGTAAGAAAGAAAGACAAAAGTTGGACCAACACAAAACAGGCTGTGGCCCTAACAAGCAGGAAACCGACCAACAAACAGAGATCACTGGTTCAAACCTTGGAGTGGAGCCATGATAGAAACCTGGACGATAAATAAATAAACAAGAAAGAAGAAGAATCAACACCTTTGAAATGTGGTGCTGGAGAAGGATCTTATCAATACCATGGATGGCAAGAAGAACAAACAATTCAATTTTGGAACACATAAAGCCAGACATGTCACTCGAAGCAAGGATCCCCAAGCTACGACATGTCTACTTTGGACACATCATACGAAGAGAACAATCACTGGAGAAGGACATCATGGTCGGAAGAATAGAAGGAACAAGGCCAAGAGGAAGACCAGCAACCCGATAGCTTGACGCTATCAAGAATTCCCTGGTGGCCCTATCTAGGCTGCACAAAATCAATTTTCCTTCAAGTCGCTATGGCTTGAGATCGAGCTGAAGGCTGTTAAAAAAAAGACTTCATAGACTAAGGTCTCTTGTTTGGACCTACAGTGCTGGCCCAAAGTATTGGCACCCCTGCAATTCTGTCAGATAATACTCAGTTTATTCTTGCAAATTATTGCAATCACAAATTCTTTGGTATTATTACCTTCATTTAATTTGCTTCAATGAAAAAAAATAAAAAAAATTGTCAGAAAGCCAAATTGGATGTAATTCCACACCAAACATAAAAAAGGGGGTGGACACAAGTATTGGTACTGATTGAAAAATCCTGTGATGCATCTGTAATTTGTGTAATTAACAGCATCTGTAACTTACCTGTGGCACCTAACAGGTGTTGGCAATAACTAAATCACACTTGCAGCAGTTGACATGGGTTAACCTCTGTCCTGTGTCCTTGTGTGCACCACATTGAACATGGAGAAAAGAAAGACCAAAGAACTGTATGAGGACTTGAGAATCCAAATTGTGAGGAAGCATGAGCAATCTCAAGGCTACAAGTCCATCTTCAAAGGCCTGAAAGTTCCTGTGTCTACGGTGCGCAGTGTCATCAAGAAGTGTAAAGCCCATGGCACTGTGGCTACCTCCCTAGATGTGGAAGGAAAAGAAAAATTGATGAGAGATTTCAACGCAAGATTGTGCGGATGGTGAATAAAGAACCTCGACTAACATCCAAACAAGTTCAAGCTGCCCTGCAGTCCGAGGCTACAACAGTGTCAACCCGTGCTATCCGTCGGCGTCTGAATGAAAAGGGACTGTATGGTAGGATACCCAGGAAGACCCCACTTCTTACGCCGAGACATAAAAAGCCAGGCTGGAGTTTGCCAAAACTTACCTGAGAAAGCCTAAAACGTTTTGGAAGAATGTTCTCTGGTCAGATGAGACAAAAGTAGAGCTTTTTGCGAAAAGCCATCAACATAGAGTTTACAGGGGAAAAAAAAAGAGGCATTCAAAGAAAAGAACACGGTCCCTACAGTCAAACATGGCGGAGGTTCTACCAACAAATTTTGCAGCATAATGTAGGGCCCAGTGTGAGAAAGCTGGGTCTCCCTCAGAGGTCATGGGTCTTCCAGCAGGACAATGACCCAAAACACACTTCAAAAAGCACTAGAAAATGGTTTGAGAATAAGCACTGGAGACTACTAAAGTGGCCAGCAATGAGTCCAGACCTGAATCCCAAAGAACACCTGTGGAGAGATCTCACAATGGCAGTTTGGAGAAGGCCCCTTCAAATCTCAGGGACCTGGAGCAGTTTGCCAAAGAAGAATGGTCTAAAATCCCTGCAGAGCATTGTAAGAAACTCACTGATGGTCACCGGAAGCGGTTGCTCGCAGTTATATTGGCTAAAGGTTGTGCAACCAAGTATTAAGGGGCCTTTACACGCTACGATGTCGTTAATGTTTTATCGTCGGGGTCTCGTTGTTAGTGACGCACATCCGGCGTCATTAACGATATCGTAGCGTGTGACACTGACCAGCGACCTTAAGCGATCTTAAAAATGGTGAAAATCGTTCACCATGGAGAGGTCATCCCAAAACCAAAAATCGGTAATGGTTGATTATCGATATTGTTCGTTGCTCCTGCGGCAGCATACATCGCTGTGTGTGACACCGCCGGAGCGAGGAACATCTCCTTACCTGCCTCCGGCCGCAATGAGGAAGGAAGGAGGTGGGCGGGATGTTACGTCCCGCTCATCTCTGCCCCTCCGCTTTGATTGGCCGGCCGCTTAGTGACGTCGCAGTGATGCCAAACGTCCCTGCCCCTTGAAGGAGGGATTGTTCGGTAGTCACAGCGACGCCACCGACCAGGAAAGTGCGTGTAACATTACCGAACATTATCGCTACGGCAGCAAACACACGATATCGCACACACGACGGGGGCGGGTGCTTACACGCTCGATATCGCTAGCAATTGCTAGCGATATCGTAGCGTGTAAAGTCCCCTTTAGGCTAAGGGTGCCAATACTTTTGTCTGGCCCATTTTTGGAGTTTTGTGTGAAATGATCAATGATTTGATTTTTGTTTCATTCTCTTTTGTGTTTTTTCATTGCAAGAAAAATAAATGAAGATAATAATACCGAAGAGTTTGTGATTGCAATCATTTTCAAGAAGAAACTGAGTATAATTGCAGGGGTGCCAATACTTTTGGCCAGCACTGTATAAATAAAAGTCTAGAGCCACTGTCGAAACAGATCCCACTCTGGAGATCTTACCGCAGAACGCAGTGTTGAAGCAGATTGAGAAGGCACAATGTGGCAATGACGCATAGCCCAACAATGTACTAGAGTATGTCAGGAGGTAATCATGGCTATTAAGAAGAGTGCAACAAGCAGACAGAGACAATATTTCAATTGCTGGGAATGTCAGGAGGCACACTATCACGCAGTGACTGTTACGATAGCTGGAGACAGGGGCTCTGATGTTGTCCCTCATGCTAGGGCACCTAGGCTATCCCTAACTTTAGGGTTACTCCTGATGGTGGTGATGCCTGAGTCCTGTTCCTGGCTCTGCTTCTGATCAGTACTATTCTGATACCCCCCTACCACCAGGGAAGGATGGGGCAGGAGTGTGATGGGAAAACAGATGAAGACAGACAAGGGAAAAACAAAACTCTGACATACTGCACACACACATGAATAGACTATGAGGGACTCAGGAGAAAAGCAAGAGCAGGAAGGTAACAACAAAAGGAAAGAAGGGTTAACTCCACAACCACTCAGCAACAAATATAACAACCACCAGATAGTATTGATCACAAGAGCAGACCAGACCAGCTAAGATAACCTATAGCAGGCATAGGTGAAAGGATCTAGCCAACATATATAGGAGTGGAGCAGATGTGATTAGCTTCCCTACAACATGTGACTAAAGGAGACTAACAAGAAGATTAGCAGACATTTAACTCTTTCTACTCCCTATAAATTACCACCTTGTAAGTTAATGCCCAAATCTGCCTGTGTTGATCAGAGACATCAGAGAAGTTATAGGACGGAGTGTCAGAATCTGTAGTCTGAACAGAATCCGATGCCACCATGACAGTTGGCGAAGTTTGTAAAAATCTCCATGTGACACATTTGCAACGTAGCAAGCCCCAGTAATAAGCAGAGTATGTTTGCAGACACTGTGACAGTATAGCAGAGCCCAACAATGTAGCAGAGATGAGTAATTCAGAAGATAATCATGGCTATTGAGAAGAGTCCAGCAACCATTCAGCGACAATTTATCAGAGTCGTTTGTCAGTAGGTACACAGCGGCAATATGGCCATTTATAAGGATCCAGCTATATTGCAGAGCTGCATATGTCTAGAAGCACAAGCAACAATATAGCAGAGCTCAGTGATGTAGCAGAGCTGGCTATGTCAGGAAACATGGAGTGACAATGTAACAAAGATCAGTCAGTTGCTTAGCAAAACTGGATGTGTCAGGAGGAATGGAGAGACACTGCAGCAGAGACCAGCAATATAGCAAAGCTGGGTATACCAGGAGACATGGAGGAACAGTGTAGCGGCACCCAGTAATGTAGCAAAGCTAGATATGTCAGTAGACACTGACATTGTAGTAGAGACCAGTGATGTAGCAGTGCTGGGTATATCAGGAGACATGGAGCAACAAAATAGCAGAGCCCAGTCATGTAGCAGTGCTGGATAAATCTAGACCCTCTTTCTGACAACATAACAGCTGATTGTGCCAGGAAGCAGACAACCTCAATTCTCAGGCGGCATCTGCCAGCCAGAACCCGGCTAAACATCTCAGGTGAGTAACATCACCGGAGTCTCTGCAACCCGGTGTGTAGAGGAAGATCAGGAATAGCCGGCCATTGCCAAGAGAGGATGGAGTGCTAAGCACTGGATACAGAAAAGCAGTGGCGTAACTAGAGTTTGATGGGCCCCGGTGCAAATGTTTGGACCTGGGCCTCCCCCAAGCGTACACCAACACTCGGGGTACAGGATAATGATGCCGACAGTCGGGGTACAGGAGAGTGTCACTAACACTTGGCTCTTTCCCTCAGCACTCAGGTTTCCCATGATCTGAAATCTCTCTTTATATCAACACACAGCTTTCCTATGTTCTGATATCCATCTTGTCCTCAGCACGCACCTTCCCCATGCTCTTCTATACATCTTTCCCTCAGCACCCAGCTTTTCCTTGATATCAGAGCATGGGAAAGCTGGGTACTGAGGGAAAGATGTATAGAAGAGCATGGGAAAGCAGTGTGCTGAGGGAAAGAGCCTCTATCCCTCAGCACAAAACTTTCCCATCCTATACTTTTATCTTTGTCCCCCCTTGTATATAGCTCTCCAAATAGCCCCCATATAGCCTTCCATATAGTATAATGGTCACATAACCCTTCATATATTATAATGCACCCCATAATCCTTCATATTGTATTATGCAGCCCCCATACCAATAATGCACCCCCATAGTCTATGTATAAGGTGTCCTTCATATTGTATTATGCAGCCCCATACCATTTATTATTGCACCCCCATAGGTCTCTAGCCACCATGTACTCACTGATTAAAAAAAGAAACAAGTACTCACCCCTCCCCATTCCTCTGCTGCTCCGGTCAGAGCGTCTCCCGACTCAGCATAGCAGTCGCGCAGTAGTGATGTCACCGCGCTCTGCTGCACTGAGATGTCGAGCCCAGGCACAGGGGGAGAATGATGAAGGATGTAGCAGAGCGCTCTGCTCCATCCTTTATTATTATTTTGTGCGATGACGGGCAAGGGCCCGCGGGCAAGGGGGGCCCGATGCCACCGCCGGCATCGGGCCCTCCTGACTCATGGGCCCCTTAGTGGTCAAGTGGTCTGCCACTAAACAGTGCAGCTCCTCTCTCACAGAGAGGAGCCGGGTGCTTTTCTGCAGGGCGGGCGCTGGGCCCCTAACCCTGCCGGGCCCGGTCGCAGTTGCGATCTCTGCGACTGCTATCGTTACGCCACTTGAAAAGAGGTATCAATGATCAGAACTTTTTCTAAATGGGTCAATAAGGGAACCCAACATATGGGGCACCTCTATGAAAGGGGATGGAACCAATGGAACCACCATTAATTGCCAGAATTGGGGACCTTGGTTCCACAGTTCTTCTCCAAGATCACTGTTGAGGGAACTTTGGAATGAGTGGTGGTTACCCCGCGGTGCGCTCTACGTGTTCTTCAAACACCTGGAGTTATTAGTCTCTGCAACCACTCTGAATCAACAACGAAGGCCAGAAAACAAGATGTATCAAAGCAATAAGCCTCATCAAATAGGGGAGTTTGTTAAGTATAATTATTTTCACATTATTTGATGCTGACCCTTTTGGAGGGTCACCGCTGAGATTTACCGCTTGGCCGCCCGCCATCCGCCACGGTTAAATATTATCTAAGAACTATTGATATAATCGCGATAAATTTATCAGAGTTCAATGGCAGAAAGAATTCATTAACCGGCCGTCAGGAGCGAGATAACATAAAATGTCATAATAACACGATCAACCAAACTAATAGTTTTTTCTTAAAGGAACAGTCACTCGAAAATTAAAAGATAAAAAAAACAAACAAAACCCAAAAAAACCCCAAAACATTTTATTCTTTCCATCTCCTGGTAATCCAAAACATGAAAATAAAATGAGGAAAAGTTCTGCGCCATCATAGGGAGCGTGTTCTGCCTCCTCTCGTTCCCTTTTAGCGTTAGGTATGTGAAATATGAAGCTCAGGCAAAGGGGCTTTTGCTTTATATCTACCTGGGAGGGAGCTTGCTGATATAACCCGGGTATCTTCTGTATATAATTATATATGTACAGCCGGTATAACCTGGGCATCTTCTGTATATAATTATATATGTACAGCTGGTATAACCTGGGTATCTCCTGTATATAATTATATATGTACAGCTGATATAACCCGGGTATCTTCTGTATATAATTATATATGTACAGCTGGTATAACCTGGGCATCTCCTGTATATAATTATATATGTACAGCGGGTATAACCTGGGCATCTCCTGTATATAATTATATATGTACAGCCGGTATAACCTGGGCATCTCCTGTATATAATTATATATGTACAGCTGGTATAACCTGGGCATCTCCTGTATATAATTATATATGTACAGCTGGTATAACCTGGGCATCTCCTGTATATAATTATATATGTACAGCCGGTATAACCTGGGCATCTCCTGTATATAATTATATATGTACAGCCGGTATAACCTGGGTACCTTCTGTATATAATTATATACAGTATGTACAGCTGGTATAACCTGGGCATCTCCTGTATATAATTATATATGTACAGCTGGTATAACCTGGGCATCTCCTGTATATAATTATATATGTACAGCCGGTATAACCTGGGTACCTTCTGTATATAATTATATACAGTATGTACAGCTGGTATAACCTGGGCATCTCCTGTATATAATTATATATGTACAGCTGGTATAACCTGGGTATCTTCTGTATATAATTATATATGTACAGCTGATATAACCCGGGTATCTTCTGTATATAATTATATATGTACAGCCGGTATAACCTGGGCATCTCCTGTATATAATTATATATGTACAGCCGGTATAACCTGGGTACCTTCTGTATATAATTATATACAGTATGTACAGCTGGTATAACCTGGGCATCTCCTGTATATAATTATATATGTACAGCTGGTATAACCTGGGCATCTCCTGTATATAATTATATATGTACAGCCGGTATAACCTGGGTACCTTCTGTATATAATTATATACAGTATGTACAGCTGGTATAACCTGGGCATCTCCTGTATATAATTATATATGTACAGCTGGTATAACCTGGGCATCTCCTGTATATAATTATATATGTACAGCTGGTATAACCTGGGTATCTCCTGTATATAATTATATATGTACAGCTGGTATAACCTGGGCATCTCCTGTATATAATTATATATGTACAGCTGGTATAACCTGGGCATCTCCTGTATATAATTATATATGTACAGCCGGTATAACCTGGGCATCTCCTGTATATAATTATATATGTACAGCTGGTATAACCTGGGCATCTCCTGTATATAATTATATATTTACAGCTGGTATAACCTGGGCATCTCCTGTATATAATTATATATGTACAGCTGGTATAACCTGGGCATCTCCTGTATATAATTATATATGTAGAGCTGGTATAACCTGGGCATTTCCTGTATATAATTATATATGTACAGCTGGTATAACCTGGGCATCTCCTGTATATAATTATATATTTACAGCTGGTATAACCTGGGCATCTCCTGTATATAATTCTATATGTACAGCTGGTATAACCTGGGCATCTCCTGTATATAATTATATATGTACAGCTGGTATAACCTGGGCATCTCCTGTATATAATTATATATGTACAGCTGGTATAACCTGGGCATCTCCTGTATATAATTATATATGTACAGCTGGTATAACCTGGGCATCTCCTGTATACAATTATATATGTACAGCTGGTATAACCTGGGCATCTCCTGTATATAATTATATATGTACAGCCGGTATAACCTGGGCATCTCCTGTATATAATTATATATGTACAGCCGGTATAACCTGGGTATCTCCTGTATATAATTATATATGTACAGCTGGTATAACCTGGGTATCTCCTGTATATAATTATATATGTACAGCTGGTATAACCTGGGTATCTCCTATATATAATTATATATGTACAGCTGGTATAACCTGGGCATCTCCTGTATATAATTATATATGTACAGCTGGTATAACCTGGGCATCTCCTGTATATAATTATATATGTACAGCTGGTATAACCTGGGGATCTCCTGTATATAATTATATATGTACAGCCGGTATAACCTGGGCATCTCCTGTATATAATTATATATGTACAGCCGGTATAACCTGGGCATCTCCTGTATATAATAATATATGTACAGCTGGTATAACCTGGGCATCTCCTGTATATAATTATATATGTACAGCCGGTATAACCTGGGGATCTCCTGTATATAATTATATATGTACAGCCGGTATAACCTGGGCATCTCCTGTATATAATTATATATGTACAGCTGGTATAACCTGGGCATCTCCTGTATATAATAATATATGTACAGCTGGTATAACCTGGGTATCTCCTGTATATAATTATATATGTACAGCCGGTATAACCTGGGCATCTCCTGTATATAATTATATATGTACAGCCGGTATAACCTGGGCATCTCCTGTATATAATTATATATGTACAGCCGGTATAACCTGGGCATCTCCTGTATATAATTATATATGTACAGCCGGTATAACCTGGGCATCTCCTGTATATAATTATATATGTACAGCCGGTATAACCTGGGCATCTCCTGTATATAATTATATATGTACAGCTGGTATAACCTGGGCATCTCCTGTATATAATTATATATTTACAGCTGGTATAACCTGGGCATCTCCTGTATATAATTATATATGTACAGCTGGTATAACCTGGGCATCTCCTGTGTATAATTATATATGTAGAGCTGGTATAACCTGGGCATCTCCTGTATATAATTATATATGTACAGCTGGTATAACCTGGGCATCTCCTGTATATAATTATATATTTACAGCTGGTATAACCTGGGCATCTCCTGTATATAATTATATATGTACAGCTGGTATAACCTGGGTATCTCCTGTATATAATTATATATGTAGAGCTGGTATAACCTGGGCATCTCCTGTATATAATTATATATGTACAGCTGGTATAACCTGGGGATCTCCTGTATATAATTATATATGTACAGCTGGTATAACCGGGGTATCTCCTGTATATAATTATATATGTACAGCCGGTATAACCTGGGCATCTCCTGTATATAATTATATATGTACAGCTGGTATAACCTGGGCATCTCCTGTATATAATTATATATGTACAGCTGATATAACCTGGGCATCTCCTGTATATAATTATATATGTACAGCTGGTATAACCTGGGCATCTCCTGTATATAATTATATATGTACAGGTGGTATAACCTGGGCATCTTCTGTATATAATTATATATGTACAGCTGGTATAACCTGGGTATCTCCTGTATATAATTATATATGTACAGCTGGTATAACCTGGGCATCTCCTGTATATAATTATATATGTACAGCTGGTATAACCTGGGCATCTCCTGTATATAATTATATATGTACAGCTGGTATAACCTGGGCATCTTCTGTATATAATGGTATATGTACAGCTGGTATAACCTGGGCATCTTCTGTATATAATTATATATGTACAGCCGGTATAACCTGGGCATTTCCTGTATATAATTATATATGTACAGCTGGTATAACCTGGACATCTCCTGTATATAATTATATATGTACAGCTGGTATAACCTGGACATCACCTGTATATAATTATATATGTACAGCCGGTATAACCTGGGCATCTCCTGTATATAATTATATATGTACAGCCGGTATAACCTGGGCATCTCCTGTATATAATTATATATGTACAGCCGGTATAACCTGGGCATCTCCTGTATATAATTATATATGTACAGCCGGTATAACCTGGGCATCTCCTGTATATAATTATATATGTACAGCCGGTATAACCTGGGCATCTCCTGTATATAATTATATATGTACAGCTGGTATAACCTGGGCATCTCCTGTATATAATTATATATTTACAGCTGGTATAACCTGGGCATCTCCTGTATATAATTATATATGTACAGCTGGTATAACCTGGGCATCTCCTGTATATAATTATATATGTACAGCTGGTATAACCTGGGCATCTCCTGTGTATAATTATATATGTAGAGCTGGTATAACCTGGGCATCTCCTGTATATAATTATATATGTACAGCTGGTATAACCTGGGCATCTCCTGTATATAATTATATATTTACAGCTGGTATAACCTGGGCATCTCCTGTATATAATTATATATGTACAGCTGGTATAACCTGGGTATCTCCTGTATATAATTATATATGTAGAGCTGGTATAACCTGGGCATCTCCTGTATATAATTATATATGTACAGCTGGTATAACCTGGGGATCTCCTGTATATAATTATATATGTACAGCTGGTATAACCGGGGTATCTCCTGTATATAATTATATATGTACAGCCGGTATAACCTGGGCATCTCCTGTATATAATTATATATGTACAGCTGGTATAACCTGGGCATCTCCTGTATATAATTATATATGTACAGCTGATATAACCTGGGCATCTCCTGTATATAATTATATATGTACAGCTGGTATAACCTGGGCATCTCCTGTATATAATTATATATGTACAGGTGGTATAACCTGGGCATCTTCTGTATATAATTATATATGTACAGCTGGTATAACCTGGGTATCTCCTGTATATAATTATATATGTACAGCTGGTATAACCTGGGCATCTCCTGTATATAATTATATATGTACAGCTGGTATAACCTGGGCATCTCCTGTATATAATTATATATGTACAGCTGGTATAACCTGGGCATCTTCTGTATATAATGGTATATGTACAGCTGGTATAACCTGGGCATCTCTTCTGGATGAGTCCGGTGCACCCAGTCCTGATGGCAGGATATCGCTGTTATCTTGGTTATAGATTAATCTTGTGCTTGCTCTTCTAATCTCCGCAGATATTGCTGTTTTCTCTATGCCTCGGACCACGCTCGTCCTTGGTACAATGTAACCGCTCGTTTGTTCTGTTGATGCAACAATTCTGTTCAAAAACAACAAATATTTGTAGCAAAATTACTTTATGTATAAAGATCATTAACCTGAAGATTTATTGCGCCTTTGTCCTCTCTGAGTCTGCCTGACTCCACTATTGGCCTGATCTCTGCTTAACTTAATGGGAATATAAGAGCACCCGAAGCATTATTTACCTGCAGATATAGGGTTAATCTGCTGGTAAATAGTGTGAAAGCCCTAAAGCCCTGTGTAGCCGCAGACTATAGTGGTAAAACTAAGGTTATCATGGTGTAATCCAAAGGTCTTGGTGGGCACGCGTGCCATGGGTGAGGCAGACAGCTGAGGGACTGGAGACCACTGACAGGAGACCATGAGCAGAGATACTGGGAGATGAGGGCAGACAGCTGAGGTACTGGAAACCGCAGGCAGATAGGTAGCTGAGGTACTGGAAACCGCAGGCAGATAGGTAGCTGAGGTACTGGGAGCCACAGAAAGAAAGGTAGCTGAGGTACTGGGAGCCGCAGGCAGACAGGTAGCTGAGGTACTGGGAGCCGCAGGCAGACAGGTAGCTGAGGTACTGGGAGCCGCAGGCAGAAAGGTAGCTGAGGTACTGGAAACCGCAGGCAGAAAGGTAGCTGAGGTACTGGGAGCCGCAGGCAGAAAGGTAGCTGAGGTACTGGGAGCAGCAGGCAGACAGGTAGCTGAGGTACTGGGAGCCGCAGGCAGACAGGTAGCTGAGGTACTGGGAGCCGCAGGCAGAAAGGTAGCTGAGGTACTGGGAGCCGCAGACAGACAGGTAGCTGAGGTACTAGAAACCGCAGGCAGACAGGTAGCTGAGGTACTGGAAACCGCAGGCAGACAGGTAGCTGAGGTACTGGGAGCCGCAGGCAGACAGGTAGCTGAGGTACTGGGAGCCGCAGGCAGAAAGGTAGCTGAGGTACTGGAAACCGCAGGCAGAAAGGTAGCTGAGGTACTGGGAGCCGCAGGCAGAAAGGTAGCTGAGGTACTGGGAGCCGCAGGCAGACAGGTAGCTGAGGTACTGGGAGCCGCAGGCAGACAGGTAGCTGAGGTACTGGGAGCCGCAGGCAGAAAGGTAGCTGAGGTACTGGAAACCGCAGGCAGAAAGGTAGCTGAGGTACTGGGAGCCGCAGGCAGAAAGGTAGCTGAGGTACTGGGAGCAGCAGGCAGACAGGTAGCTGAGGTACTGGGAGCCGCAGGCAGACAGGTAGCTGAGGTACTGGGAGCCGCAGGCAGAAAGGTAGCTGAGGTACTGGGAGCCGCAGACAGACAGGTAGCTGAGGTACTAGAAACCGCAGGCAGACAGGTAGCTGAGGTACTGGAAACCGCAGGCAGACAGGTAGCTGAGGTACCGGAAGCCGCAGACAGACAGGTAGCTAAGGTACTGGGAGCCGCAGGCAGATAGGTAGCTGAAGTACTGGGAGCTGCAGGCAGACAGGTAGCTGAGGTACTGGGAACCGCAGGCAGATAGGAAGCTGAGGTACTGGAAACCGCAGGCAGACAGGAAGCTGAGGTACTGGGAGCCACAGGTAGACAGGTAGCTGAGGTACTGGAAACCGCAGGCAGATAGGTAGCTGAGGTACTGGGAGTGACAGGCAGACAGGTAGCTGAGGTACTGGGAGCGACAGGCAGACAGGTAGCTGAGGTCCTGGGAGCAGCAGGCAGACAGGTAGCTGAGGTACTGGAAACCGCAGGCAGATAGGTAGCTGAGGTACTGGGAGCGACAGGCAGACAGGTAGCTGAGGTACTGGGAGCCGCAGGCAGACATGTAGCTGAGGTACTGGAGGTACTGGGAGCCGCAGGCAGACAGGTAACTGAGGTACAGGGAGCCACAGGCAGACAGGTAGCTGAGGGACTGGGAGCCACAGGCAGACAGGTAGCTGAGGGACTGGGAGCCACAGGCAGACAGGTAGCTGAGGGACTGGGAGCCACAGGCAGAAAGGTAGCTGAGGGACTTTGAGCAGCAGGCAGACAGGTAGCTGAGATACTGGGAACTGCAGACAGACAGGTATCTGAGGTACTGGGAACCGCAGGCAGACAGGTAGCTGAGGTACTGGGAACCGCAGGCAGACAGGTACCTGAGGTACTGGGAACCGCAGACAGGTATCTGAGGTACTGGGAACCGCAGGCAGAAAGGTAGCTGAGGTACTGGTAACCGCAGGCAGACAGGTAGCTGAGGTACTGGGAGCCGCAAACAGACAGGTAGCTGAGGTACTGGGAACCGCAGATAGACAGGTAGCTGAGGTACTGGGAACCGGAGACAGACAGGTAGCTGAGGTACTGGGAACCGCAGACAGAAAGGTAGCTGAGGTACTGGGAAACGGAGACAGACAGGTAGCTGAGGTACTGGGAACCGCAGGCAGAAAGGTAGCTGAGGTACTGGGAACCGCAGACAGACAGGTAGCTGAGGTACTGGGAACCGCAGACAGAAAGGTAGCTGAGGTACTGGGAACCGCAGGCAGAAAGGTAGCTGAGGTACTGGGAACCGCAGGCAGACAGGTAGCTGAGGTACTGGGAACAGCAGACAGAAAGGTAGCTGAGGTACTGGGAACCGCAGACAGACAAGTAGCTGAGGTACTGGGAACTGCAGGCAGAAAGGTAGGTGAAGTACTGGGAACCGCAGGCAGACAGGTAGCTGAGGTACTGGGAATCGCAGGCAGAGAGGTAGCTGAGGTACTAGAAACCGCAGGCAGACAGGTAGCTGAGGTACTGGAAACCGCAGGCAGACAGGTAGCTGAGGTACTGGAAACCGCAGGCAGACAGGTAGCTAAGGTACTGGGAGCCGCAGGCAGAAAGGTAGCTGAGGTACCGGAAGCCGCAGGCAGATAGGTAGCTGAAGTACTGGGAGCTGCAGGCAGACAGGTAGCTGAGGTACTGGGAACCGCAGGCAGATAGGAAGCTGAGGTACTGGAAACCGCAGGCAGACAGGAAGCTGAGGTACTGGGAGCCACAGGTAGACAGGTAGCTGAGGTACTGGAAACCGCAGGCAGATAGGTATCTGATGTACTGGAAGTGACAGGCAGACAGGTAGCTGAGGTACTGGGAGCGACAGGCAGACAGGTAGCTGAGGTCCTGGGAGCAGCAGGCAGACAGGTAGCTGAGGTACTGGAAACCGCAGGCAGATAGGTAGCTGAGGTACTGGGAGCGACAGGCAGACAGGTAGCTGAGGTACTGGGAGCCGCAGGCAGACATGTAGCTGAGGTACTGGAGGTACTGGGAGCCGCAGGCAGAGAGGTAACTGAGGTACAGGGAGCCACAGGCAGACAGGTAGCTGAGGGACTGGGAGCCACAGGCAGACAGGTAGCTGAGGGACTGGGAGCCACAGGCAGACAGGTAGCTGAGGGACTGGGAGCCACAGGCAGAAAGGTAGCTGAGGGACTTTGAGCAGCAGGCAGACAGGTAGCTGAGATACTGGGAACTGCAGACAGACAGGTATCTGAGGTACTGGGAACCGCAGGCAGACAGGTAGCTGAGGCACTGGGAACCGCAGGCAGACAGGTACCTGAGGTACTGGGAACCGCAGACAGGTATCTGAGGTACTGGGAACCGCAGGCAGAAAGGTAGCTGAGGTACTGGTAACCGCAGGCAGACAGGTAGCTGAGGTACTGGGAGCCGCAAACAGACAGGTAGCTGAGGTACTGGGAACCGCAGATAGACAGGTAGCTGAGGTACTGGGAACCGCAGACAGACAGGTAGCTGAGGTACTGGGAACCGCAGACAGAAAGGTAGCTGAGGTACTGGGAAACGGAGACAGACAGGTAGCTGAGGTACTGGGAACCGCAGGCAGAAAGGTAGCTGAGGTACTGGGAACCGCAGACAGACAGGTAGCTGAGGTACTGGGAACCGCAGACAGAAAGGTAGCTGAGGTACTGGGAACCGCAGGCAGAAAGGTAGCTGAGGTACTGGGAACCGCAGGCAGACAGGTAGCTGAGGTACTGGGAACCGCAGACAGAAAGGTAGCTGAGGTACTGGGAACCGCAGACAGACAAGTAGCTGAGGTACTGGGAACCGCAGGCAGAAAGGTAGGTGAAGTACTGGGAACCGCAGGCAGACAGGTAGCTGAGGTACTGGGAACCGCAGGCAGAGAGGTAGCTGAGGAACTGGGAACCGCAGGCAGAAAGGTAGCTGAGGTTCTGGGAACCGCAGACAGACAGGTAGCTGAGGTACTGGGAACCGCAGGCAGACAGGTAGCTGAGGTACTGGGAACCGCAGGAAGACAGGTAACTGAGGTACAGGGAGCCACAGGCAGACAGGTAGCTGAGGAACTGGGAGCCACAGGCAGACAGGTAGCTGAGGGACTGAGAGCAGCAGGCAGACATGTAGCTGAGGTACTGGAGGTACTGGGAAACGCAGGCAGACAGGTAGCTGAGGCACCGGGAGCCGCAGACAGACAGGTAGCTGAGGTACTGGGAGCTGCAGGCAGACAAGTAGCTGAAGTACTGGGAGCTGCAGGCAGACAGGTAGATGAGCTACTGGGAGCCGCACGCAGACAGGTCGTTGAGGTACTGGGAGCGGCAGGCAGACAGGTAGATGAGCTACTGGGAGCCGCAGGCAGACAGGTAGATGAGCTACTGGGAGCTCTTCTTCTGGCCTGCAGGCATGTGCCCCCTTGATAGTCGCGGCCGGTGAAGGGGCCGCAGCCATCACTACTCACTGCTTTATTTCAAATGAACGTTTTACTGGCGCCACGCAGAGTCAAGTTCTCTCTACCCTATTTCAATGGCAGCCATTGGCCAATCAGAGGCAAGTAGCTGATGCGTATGACGTCACCTGCTTGCCTCTGATTGGCCAGCGGCTGCCATTGGATTAGTACAGAGAGAACTTGACTGCGCGGTGGCAGCAAAATGTTCATCTGAATTTCAGATGAAGTGCTGAAAGCGGCCGCGATCATCAAGGGGGACTTGTGCTTGCAGGCCGCAAGAAGCAGGGAAGAGAACACCGAGGAAACGGTGGACAGGTGAGAAGAATGTTTTGGAGAGTGTGTGCGTGCGTGCGTGCGTGTGTGTGAAGAATGGCACAATAGGGGACCAGGATGGGGCATTGATATAAGGAGAAGATCAATAATGGGGATATTACTACAAGAAGAGGACCTGCATGGGCACATTAGTAAGAGGGAACAACGATAGGCACATTACTATATAGTGCTAATTATACACCTACTGTATATTACTTACAAAAAAGGGATAAAATGTAAAAAAAAATAATATATATATATGTCAATATATAAATATATATATATATATATATATATATATAAATAAATATATATATGATATAAATATATATATGACAAATATATTATATATATATATATATGATATATATATATATATATATATATATATAAATATATATATTTTATATATATATATATATATATATATATATATATATATATATGTGTAAACAAAGAAAGTGCACGTTTGTTATTATAAAGCAAAAAAGTTCAAAAATGGGGCCTCTGCCAACATAGCTGATACCAGGAAGCAACATTTTTCTGTTGGTTGAGGCCCCGCCCCTTCTGCTCACATGGGTATGACATCAGCACAGGTCCTTCTAGTCACAAAGTAAATCACTTCTATAATAAAATTAGCATAAATAAGAGGAGGAGGGGATAACTATGAACCCCCCCCCCCCTAGCTATCAGCTGCTGTCATTCAAGATGCTGCTCATTTTACAAACTTTACTTGCTTGTGTTTCAAAACCTATACATCCTAGCTGATAGCTAAAGGGATGTATAGAATCGGCCTGATAGTGTCAGTATAGCACTGGCTTTATATTATATAGGAAAATCCTGGTGATTGGTGCGCTTTAAGTTCTGCAATACCAGATACAACCTTTGGACATGGGGGCGCTGTTTCTAGGAGAAGGTAGTGGTGTTTTTCTAAACATGTAGAACCCCTTTAATTATAGCTGAACCTTCACAATTTTTCCCTATTTATGTCTCTTATCTTTGTATCTGGCCGGATTATTAAGACCAGGCATCAGCAACCTGAGTCATGCTAATTGTGAAACTGCACCACCCAACATGCTCAGAAAGCAGAAGCCTGCATGGAAATGCTGAGACTTGTGGTTTCACAGCAGCAGAGTGTAGAAGGTCGCTGACCCCGAATTTAGACATAGTGGATTCCTGCTGGAAAAGCAATGTATGGCGTCCACTGCGTAAAGACTTTCCTATCCCCCAAGCATATCCACTAACAATGGAGGGACACAGACCCTGCAGGAAGGTTATCAGCAGAGAACATAGCCCCGGGAGATATTGTGCTGGAGGGGGTGACCTCCTGGGCAGGAAGGTGACCCGCGGGGTCCATGAGCTGCAATAACACAACATATAATGGCATAGATAAAGATCTACAAAAACAAAATACCAATGAAAATACAAAAACAATATCATCAAATAACATGGAGCAAAAGATCATCCAGAGAACCCAGGTTCCCTAAATTAATGGTGTAATGTGTGGGGGGGGTCTCAGGAGCCGCCATCTACAATTGCCTCCATCACTCCTTCCGAAAGCTTCCTGCGCTGTGAACTGATCGGCGCCTGAGTCTCTTATGTCCCAAGCACATGTATTATCATTTTAGGAAAAAGCTGACGTAGCTATTTGGCATTGCCTACTCTGCTCTGCATAGGCAGCAACTGAGATGACAAAACTTACTTCATTATATTGATCTTTGTCAATTCAGTCGCTGCCTATGCAGAACCTGGCAGCGAATAACAAAGACATGTTGCCCACTGTGTGATCTCCCAAGTACATGTATTGTACTTTTAGGAAAAAGCTGACGTAGCTATTTGGCATTGCCTACTCTGCTCTGCATAGGCAGCAACTCAGATGACAAAACGTACTTCAATATATTGATCTTTGTCAATTCAGTTGCTGCCTATGCAGAACGCAGCAGCGAATAACAAAAGTCATATTGCCTGTGTGCAATTGTGGCGCCCTAGGACCTGGTCGCCACAACAGCATTGCCCTCCCAAAGGGTTAATGCTGAGCCTGGAGGTAATTGGGAGATCCATTGGCCAGCAGGTTTAACACCCAACACAGTTCTCCCTCCGGCCAGCAGGGGGAGCTCTGAACCTGGAATTCCAGGGAGCCTTCCTCTACCTGACCAGAGGGAGGAAGTGGAGTCAGTCTGAAGGGAGTAGTGAAAGTGAACAGACGCAGAGTGAGCTGTCCTGTGAATCTGGGGCCTAGAGCTGGAGCAGCTTGGCCCAGAGAAGCAGGAATAGCTGAGAGGCAGCAGAGAGACTCAGACATCGGAGTCTGTGGTTGCCAGGGTATAAAATCCGTCCCTGGTAGCCGAGTCCGAAGGGCAGGAGAGCTGCAAGCCCCTGGCCCAGAAAGACCCAAGGTACAGCTGCAGCATCAGGGCCCGGTGTAGACTCCAGCGGAGAAGCACCAGAGAGAGGGTCTGCGCAGCCACCTACAGAAAGAAGGGACGTGCCATCGGTCCCAGCAGCAAAGAGGGCCATTGCTGGATTCAGAGAAGCAGGGTCCTATCATCACAAAGCAAAGTACAGGAGTAGGCCTCATACTCAGCTGGCCAGAAAGATCATCCCAAGTACTTCCAGGCCGACCGGATCCCCATCACCACCTGTAACGGTCTCCCAGGACTGGACTGTTCCCAGAGTAAAAGAGGAAAAGGTAAAGAGACTGTTGTTTGTGCCTGGTTCTTTCCTCGCCTGTCGGCCCTGCACCGTGTTAGCCACACAACACCATAGACTTTCACGGGCACCAACGGTATCCCGGGGCATCGCTCCACCTGTGGGGAGCAGTACCATCATAGCTGTCATAACATCACCCCGGAGTTCTCCCATAACAGCGGCGGCTTAATAGCCGCATACCACAGGTGGCGTCACGAACATTAACTCTAACTCATCAGCCACATATTCAACTGACACCCACCAGGGCCACGGAGCCGGGCCCAGCCACCACTGACTACCACCGGACTAGTCCGGCCTGGCACCGGGTGTCCCATAGCCCTGGGGTGGGCGAGTCAACTTTTGGCGTCACGAACAGGATTTCGTGCCCGGTCACACCGGGTACTGTGCGCCTGAAGAATTGCGCTTTAAAGACTGTATTACTGCGTGTTTCACTGTTTGAAAACTGCCGCCGCCATTAGCCTCACTGAGCGCAGGAAGAAGGGGGGCGTGCCTGACAAAGAGCGCGAAGGGAGCGCGCCATCAGAGCAGAGCGCTGTTAACCCCGCGCGACCCAGAAGGAAATTTGAAAAGTGAACGGAGCCTGGTAAGGTTCACTAAGGGGGAGGAAGATGTCCGACGCAGAGGGAGGGCAGGTGGCTGCCATAGCCCGAGACGCCGCAGCACCAGCCGAAGCGATCCCTGTCGCCGTCGCCCCAGCCCCCGCTGTAGCGCCGGTAATGCCGATCACCATGCCGTACATACCGGGAGCAGAATGGCTGCCGCAGTACTCCGGGGAGTCCCATACCTTGAGCGACTTCAGAGAAAGCCTGCACAGCTTGTTCCGGGTGTATCCGCTGACTGAGAGCCAGAAGGTGGGCATATTAATGGGACAGCTAGCCGGCGCAGCCCAGCGTGAAGTGAAGTCCTGGCCTGATACAGATAAAGGGACAGTAACCCAGATACTGGCCAAGCTAAAGAGTACTTTTGACACCCGCACCGCAGCAGAGATAAAGATGAGATTCTTTGGGTGCAAGCAGCGGGCCACAGACAGCATAAGGGACTATGCCTTAAACCTGCAGGAGGCCCTGAAAGCGGTTAAACAAGTGGACCCAGAGAGTGTACGTGAGGAACACAAACTCCTAACCGAGCAGTTCATAGAGGGGCTCCTGTCAGATGCCCACAGGACCCAGCTGCGTATCATGGTCCTGCAGAACCCTGCTCTGGACTTTGCAAAGTTTAAGGACCAGGCCATCCGGGTACTGAGAGAATCTACACCGAATGACCCAGTACCCCTCCGGCCTCTTGCTATCACGTACCCCGGGGTGGTGCCTGCAACACGAGCCACTGCAGGGGCTGAGGCGCAGTCCCTGGATAAGGATCCCACTGCAGAGCTCAGACAGCAGGTCCAGGAGCTGACCAAGACTGTGGCTGCCCTTGCCAAGACCGTGCAGTCTCTACAAGTGACCCCATCGCCTGCAAGAATCGAGTTGGCCTCCAGCCCAGATGACGTCCCATGGATGCGACAGAGGAGGGTTCCGCCGACCCGAGGCAGAGACACAGACCGGTATGATTCAACGGGACAACCGATCTGCCGCCGCTGCAGCCAGGCGGGCCACATTGCACGATACTGTCCTTTAAATGGGCCGAGCCTGGGGCCAGGAGCCGACCCCCAGGTGTAAGGAAGCCCGGCTCAACACCCAGCCGCAGCAAGTATGTGGGAGGACGACCGGTCCTTCCTATTGTGCTGGATGGGATCCCTTTGAATGCCCTCCTGGATACGGGGTCCCAGGTAACAACCATCCCCTACAAACTGTACAAAAGATATTGGGCTGATTCAGACATTGACCATGGCCCAGATGATGATTTAACAATTGTGGCCAGTAATGGTCAGCCCTTACCTCAAATTGGGTACAAAGAAGTAACCATTAAAGTGGGGCGGGTAGAATTGCCGTGTCAGGGGATGATAATTGTAGATATTGATCGCAAAGAATCTGACCCATTGGTAACCATTGGTACAAATGTGATAGAAAATTGTGTTGCCGAAGTGATAATTTTGTTGCAACAGGCGTCTGAAACTGCCAGCTCCGGGCAGCAGCGTGCCCTACAGAGGGAGATCAGAGCCCTGATGAGGAGGCAGCAGGTAGAGCTGGCCGGAGGAGAAATTGGCAGTGTGAGGGTAAGTGACCCCCTCCCCATTGCAATACCCCCAAGAAGTGAAATGTTGATATGGTGTCGGGCAGCAATAGGCCTCAAGGGTCAGGATTACCATGCCTTGGTAGAACCGGTGTATTCAGACAGCAGGCCTGGAGTCCTGATAGCCAGAGGGGTAGCAGACGTCCGCAAGGGGAGAGTGCCCATCCGTGTCCTGAATTGTGGGGAGGAGGAAGCCAAATTGCCCCGGTACGCCACTGTAGCAAAACTGTACACTGTCAGCAACAACACCATCAAAGCAGTGGAACCCTTGATCCCGTCCGACCAGGCGGAAGACAATGGCTCCAAGGGGCAGCTGGAAGACTGGTGCCAAAACTTACATGTGGGCACCGACTCCACCCCCTCACACCAAAAGCATGGGGTTTACCGGGTGGTACAGGAGTACGAGCGGGTCTTCAGCAAACACCCCCTAGATTTTGGGCAGGTGAAAGGGGTTAAGCATCAAATCCCCACGGGTGATCATCCTCCCGTTAAAGAGAGATACCGCCCTGTACCCCCCGCACAGTATCAGCGTGCCAAAGAAATGTTACGGGAAATGAAGGAGGCTGGGGTTATCAGAGATAGTTGTAGCCCCTGGGCAGCTCCACTAGTGCTCGTAAAGAAAAAAGATGGTACAATGAGAATGTGTGTAGATTACAGGCAAATTAACCGCATTACACATAAAGATGCTTATCCACTACCCAGAATAGAGGAGTCACTAACAGCCTTAAAGTCAGCTAACTATTTCTCCACCTTGGATCTCACCAGTGGGTATTGGCAGGTTCCCGTGGCAGAGGCGGACAAGGAGAAGACTGCATTCACGACGCCAATGGGCCTCTGCGAGTTCAACTGTATGCCATTCGGGCTCTGCAACGCCCCAGGGACATTCCAACGGTTGATGGAGTGCTGCTTGGGCCACCACAACTTCGAAACCGTGCTGTTGTACCTGGATGACGTCATAGTCTACTCCAAGACTTATGAAGACCACCTGAAGCACTTAGCAGAAGTGTTTGAGTCTTTGTCAAAATATGGCCTGAAGATCAAGCCGTCCAAATGTCACCTCTTGAAGCCAAAGGTACAGTACCTGGGTCATGTGGTCAGCGCAGAAGGTGTGGCACCTGATCCGGAGAAAGTCACCGTAATCAAGGACTGGCCAAGACCCACCACGGTAAAGGAGGTGCGGCAGTTCCTTGGGCTGGTGGGCTACTACCGAAGGTTCATTGATGGTTTCACCAAGATAGCAGCGCCCCTTCAAGATCTCCTGGTGGGCCAGCCAAAGCAGGCTAAGAAGCAGAGCCCTCCCTTTGAATGGAGCAGCCAACTAGAAACATCCTTTGTCCAGCTGAAAGGGGCTCTCACGGGAGAAGAAATTCTGGCCTACCCTGACTACAGCCAGCCGTTTGTACTGTATACAGACGCCAGCAACGTGGGCCTGGGAGCCGTGTTGTCCCAGGTGCAGGGAGGCAGAGAGAAGGTGATAGCGTACGCCAGTAGGAAGCTTCGGCCCACAGAAAGGAATCCAGAAAACTACAGTTCCTTCAAGCTGGAGTTCCTCGCTATTGTTTGGGCAGTGACTGAACGCTTCAAGCACTATCTGGCGTCGGCCAAGTTCACCATCTTCACGGACAACAATCCGTTGACACACCTGGCAACAGCCAAGTTAGGTGCGTTGGAACAGCGGTGGATGGCCCGGCTGTCTAACTTTGACTTTACCATCAAGTATCGGGCTGGCAAGAAGAATAACAATGCTGATGCGCTGTCCAGAATGCCTCACTTACCCGAATCTGGAGAAGACCTGGATGAACTCGAAGAGATAGAGTTACCGGCTTTCCATCATCAGGGTGTTTCCCAGTGTGAGCATGCTGTGGGAGTGAAGCGCTCGAGCCAACACGAGGTCTCGGTTAACCCATTACTCCACCATAATTGGGAAGAAACACAGAATGGTGACCCGGCCGTGCGATTGGTCAAAGAGAAGCTAGCGCAAGCTGAGACCCATCTTGGCCCAGACGCTCCAGAGGAAGCCCAGCAGCTGTGGAAGGAGAGGGGACGACTGTTCACCTACCAAGGCAAGCTCTGCAAGAGATATGTCAACTATCGAACAAATGAACTTGTCTGGCAGATAGTGGTTCCGCAGAGGGATGCTCCAATGGTCCTAGCAGCGTATCATGATAACGCAGGACACTTCGGGTGGAAGAAGTTGGAGGCCTTACTCCGTGATCGGTTCTACTGGGTGCACATGAGAAAGATGATCGAGAAATGGTGCCGAGACTGTGGCCCGTGTAACTTGAGGCGGAAAGATGATGCCAGCCAAAGGTCTCCCCTACAGCCAATTGTCACGAAGCAGCCCCTGGAGTTGGTGGCCCTGGACCACGTGAAGTTGACACCAAGTCGGTCAGGCTATGTGTACGCCCTCACCATTGTGGACCATTACTCTCGTTTCCTGGTAGTAGTGCCTGTGAAGGACCAGACAGCCAGGACGGCAGCTAGAGCGTTCCAGGCATCCTTTTGTCGACCGCACGGCTATCCGGAAAGGGTACTGACGGATCAGGGTCCTGCATTCGAGGCTGAAGTGTTCCAAGAGTTCTGTAACATGTACGGTTGTAAGAAAATTCGAACCACACCGTACCACCCCCAGACCAATGGACTGTGCGAGAAAATGAACCATGTGGTTATTGATATGCTGAAGACCCTACCGCTGGAAGAGAGGAACCAATGGCCAGAAAAGTTGCCAGATCTGGTAGACCTGTACAACCACATCCCAGTGACTTCGACCAACTGCAGCCCCGCTTACCTGATGCGAGCCAGACCAGGCAAGTTGCCTGTAGACTTTGAGATGGGGACTGTGTCGCCTGAGGCGGTTCAAGAAATAGAGGATTGGGATGCAGAACGGCAGCAGCGGTACCGTAAGGTCCAGGAGTGCGTGGAAAGGAGCCTGTCTCAAGCAAGAACGAGACAAGAACAGCATTACAATCAAACAGCCCCAGCAACTCCCTTAGCACCTGGAGAACAAGTCCTCAAGAAGAAGCGGAAGACGCATAAGTTGGATGATCAGTGGGAAAACGAGCCCTACACCATTATCCCCTCTAACTTTGACAATAGTAAGGTATGCCTCATAAGCAAAGATGAAGGCAAGACCTGCCAAGCAATTTCCCGAGACCGCCTGAAGACGTGCCCTGAGCGGTGCAAAGTTCAAAAGGAAGTGGAGGAAGTTCAAGAAGAGGGGGAAGAGATGATACAAACAATCCTCGGCAAATTCCCCAAGACTTGGACCCGCATAAATGGTGCCGTAGTGGTACCGGTCCTGACGTTCCCACAGTTGGTCGAGCCAGAAACAGAACAGGTTCCGGATTCACCCAAAGAACCGTCCGCCCCGACACGAGGTGACACGCCAGCAGTGGAACAGGAGGATCAACCCCCTGTCAGTGGTGAACCTGTCATACCCTTGGCGACTCTTAGACCACATGGGCGATCATCATGCATACCTATTGGGGTTAGGCCTACCGGTAGTGCTGAGATAGGAGACACACTAAGTAGTCAGGGACAAACACCAGAGCTACGCAGGTCCCAACGCAGCACTCGGGGACAACCCCCTCTAAGGTATAGGGAATCAAATGTATAAAGGAGAAAGAAAGAGTATTTATTGGAATGTAAATAGTTATGCGAAATGTCTGTAATGTTGTGTACAAAATGTTTTTCTTTTTCTTTGATTGTGAAAATGGACAATTGGGCCACTGGACTATGGGTGGCCAACACCTAAATTGTTCATAGTTAGCACCAGTGTGCTCGACACCCCTGAAGAAAAACCCGTCCGGCGTGCATAGAGTGGGGTCATCAATGCTCTGACGCACGCCCAGAGCCTACGTTGGGGGTTTTATCGCGGCGGGTCCCCCATGGAGCAGTGTAATGGACACCCGGCAGGGAGCCACACTGGACTCTTATAGTACTGTTTGAATTTGTAACGTTAAAGAGAATGTGCCTCCCATATTGGGATGAAATGTATGACATGTTATGTTTTGTTTCCACAGTCCGGGAGTACTGAATTTAACTAAGGGGGAGTGTGGCGCCCTAGGACCTGGTCGCCACAACAGCATTGCCCTCCCAAAGGGTTAATGCTGAGCCTGGAGGTAATTGGGAGATCCATTGGCCAGCAGGTTTAACACCCAACACAGTTCTCCCTCCGGCCAGCAGGGGGAGCTCTGAACCTGGAATTCCAGGGAGCCTTCCTCTACCTGACCAGAGGGAGGAAGTGGAGTCAGTCTGAAGGGAGTAGTGAAAGTGAACAGACGCAGAGTGAGCTGTCCTGTGAATCTGGGGCCTAGAGCTGGAGCAGCTTGGCCCAGAGAAGCAGGAATAGCTGAGAGGCAGCAGAGAGACTCAGACATCGGAGTCTGTGGTTGCCAGGGTATAAAATCCGTCCCTGGTAGCCGAGTCCGAAGGGCAGGAGAGCTGCAAGCCCCTGGCCCAGAAAGACCCAAGGTACAGCTGCAGCATCAGGGCCCGGTGTAGACTCCAGCGGAGAAGCACCAGAGAGAGGGTCTGCGCAGCCACCTACAGAAAGAAGGGACGTGCCATCGGTCCCAGCAGCAAAGAGGGCCATTGCTGGATTCAGAGAAGCAGGGTCCTATCATCACAAAGCAAAGTACAGGAGTAGGCCTCATACTCAGCTGGCCAGAAAGATCATCCCAAGTACTTCCAGGCCGACCGGATCCCCATCACCACCTGTAACGGTCTCCCAGGACTGGACTGTTCCCAGAGTAAAAGAGGAAAAGGTAAAGAGACTGTTGTTTGTGCCTGGTTCTTTCCTCGCCTGTCGGCCCTGCACCGTGTTAGCCACACAACACCATAGACTTTCACGGGCACCAACGGTATCCCGGGGCATCGCTCCACCTGTGGGGAGCAGTACCATCATAGCTGTCATAACATCACCCCGGAGTTCTCCCATAACAGCGGCGGCTTAATAGCCGCATACCACAGGTGGCGTCACGAACATTAACTCTAACTCATCAGCCACATATTCAACTGACACCCACCAGGGCCACGGAGCCGGGCCCAGCCACCACTGACTACCACCGGACTAGTCCGGCCTGGCACCGGGTGTCCCATAGCCCTGGGGTGGGCGAGTCACAATCGTTAAAATGAGATTGGGTTGCACTCTGCATAGGCAGCAATGTCTGATCGGGTGGGATCTGACATCCCACAGCCGTGACGATCAGCTGTTCTCGGTGCCAGTGGCCAAAAATGCTCAGTTTTGGAGCTGCCCCATCTTCTGATAGCGGCCAGGTACGACACACCCACCCCCTATTGATTTGAATGGGAGACGGATGTGCAGTACCTGGCCGCAGCAGCAATCAGAAGACGGGGCAGCTCCGAAACTTAGCATTTCCACCTACCTGCTGCCGCTGCAAGCCCTGACAACAGCTGATTGGTGGGGCCTGGGTGTCAGACTCCAGGGCATCAGACATTGATGACCTATCCTATCAATGTAAAACTAGTGGACAACCCCTTTAAGTTTTGTTATTTCAGTTTCTGACTATGCAGAGTGCAGCAGCCAAACACAAACTCCTCTTGCCGGCTTTGCCCTGGATAAGCAGCTCCAGGCAGATTTTCATTGCGCTTTTTCAGGCGCCAATCAGTTCACAACGCAGGAAGCTTTCAGAAAGAGTAATGGAGGGGGTGCAGGGTGTCGAATCTTAAGAATAGGCCATCAATGTAAAAGTAGTGGACAACCTCTTTAATGTAATAAAGTGAGCTTTGTCATCTCAGTTGCTGCCTATGCAGAGTGCACGTCAATCACATTTTAACTATTGCACACAGCAGTCAACATGACTTTGTTATACTCTGCTGCATTCTGCATAGGCAGCCACTGAAGTGACAAATTAGCGATCGGTATAATGAAGTCATCTCATTTGTTGCCTATGCAGAGCATAGTAAGCAATACCAAATAGCTACATCAGCATTTTCCTTACATTACAATACATGTGCTTGGGAGATAAAACATTCAATACTGGACTGGTGGAAGGATCTTTGGGAGCATTAACAGGTCACAGGCTAGAGGGTGAAAAATAGCTTTTGGGCTGGACCCTGTCAACCGATAGTACGCTGCCACTTCCCAAGCACCCAGCAAAAGAGACCCCAATGTGGAGGTGCCAGGCCCTCTCCTTATAATGCAAGGGGGAAGAAAGAAAAGTCACATAATTGCTCCAAGGTGAGTAATCAAGGACAGCAAAAATAAAGTCACACCGCACCTAGGGATATTCCAGCTCCATTCCTGCAATGTCCTGCATGTCTGCATCGGGAGGTGAGCAGAGACCTGCACCGTTCAGGTGTACAATGCCCATCACTCACATGCTAACTCTGTCCTGTAGGTGCATGAGGGATAATAATATGTCAGCCGTTGTATGACTTGTATCCTGCATTTATCACTAGTTTTCTCCTATAAAGGCTATAGCTTTCATTTTCAGTTGTCTCTGGGCTAGTGGATTGAGATCAGCTGCTGTAATATCTTCCATAGACTGCACACATAGATGGATCTCTGCTCCCTTGTCTCTATATAGCACATGCTCAAAAGTAGCAGATTGGTGGATATAATACAGCAGTACTGAGAAGTGTAGCTGTGAATCCAGCTCTGGCGTGAGCTAAAACACTTACTTGAAAGCTGACTCACTGACTGTATCTGTGTCTCTCTTTCTCCATAGATTCCAAAAGGCAGCTATAATCTGATCATTCAGTGAGCGGGCAGCCAGTCTTCTTTTGACCATGACAGATATTGGAACTTTTCTATAATGAATGATGAGTCCATGGAGAAATGGCTCATGAGTGAAAAAAGAAGCATATTTCTCTGGGAATGGAGAAGTGGCTTATGAGTGGAGAAAGAAGCATATTTCTCTGGGGATTGAGAAGTGGCTCATGAGTGGAGAAAGGAGCATATTTCTCTGGGACGGGAGAAGTGGCTCATGAGTGGCGAAAGAAGCATATTTCTCTGGGAATTGAGAAGTGGCTTATGAGTGAAAAAAGGAGCATATTTCTCTGAGGATGGAGAAGTGGCTCATGATTGGAGAAAGAAGCCTATTTTTCTGGGGATGGAGAAGCAGCTCATGATTGGAGAAAGGAGCATATCTCTCTGGGGATGGAGAAGTGGTTCATGATTGGAGAAAGAAGCCTATTTTTCTGGGGATGGAGAAGCAGCTCATGATTGGAGAAAGGAGCATATCTCTCTGGGGATGGAGAAGTGGTTCATGATTGGAAAAAGAAGCATATTTCTCTGGGGATGGAGAAGTGGTTCATGAGTGGAGAAAGGAGCATATTTCTCTGGGGATGGAGAAGTGGCTCATGAGTGAAGAAAGGAGAATATTTCTCTGGGCATGGAGAAGTGGCTCATGATTGAATAAAGAAGCCTATTTCTCTGGGTATAGAGAAGTGGCTCATGAGTGGAGAAAGAAGCATATTTCTCTGGGTATAGAGAAGTGGCTCATGAGTGGAGAAAGGAGCATATTTCTCTGGGGAGGGAGAAGTAGCTCATGATTGGATAAAGAAGCCTATTTCTCTGGGTATAGAGAAGTGGCTCATGAGTGGAGAAAGGAGCATATTTCTCTGTGGATGGAGAAGTGGCAGATGAGTGGAGAAAGAAGCATATTTCTCTGTGGATGGAGAAGTGGCTCATGAGTGGAGAAAGAAGCATATTTCTCTGATTACAAAGATAAGTTGTTTATATCTTCTTGTACTATTAATTTGTTGTACTGACAATCACCATTAAATTTTGCAGGAAATGGAATTACAAAATATTGTCCTCATTGTTTGTTAGTTTAGGCATAATCTGGAAGTGCTGCAGGAAAACTGAGGATAATCTCCGGCTGATCAGTCCCACTCTCAGCTGGTGGGTAGTAAAAGTCATTGCCCCCCTTACCAGCAGCCACTAGTCACATATAAACCAGTGAGGATGAGGAGGGGGACACGGCTCGGTGCATAAGATACAGATAACATTTCTTTATAGATTTCTTTGATTAAATGGAAATATGAGACAAAATAGAATCAAAAGAGGAGGTGGGGGGAGAAAGTGCTGGGATATGTTTACACGAGGCTGGGGGTGGATGCAAAGATCTTCAAATAGTTAAACATTTTCAAAAGTCATTTTAGAAACACTAAAATTAAGATGCAAAAAAATGTTAGATGGGATCCTGTAAAGCGATTTACAGTCAGGGCCGGTATTACAAGGGTTGAGTCATCTCATCCCCATAAGGTTTCCAGTGACTGCAAGCAGAAACTGCACTGATAATACCGGTGCTGCATTATCAGTGCAGCTTGTGTATATGTGACGCCCTGGACTAGCCAGGGGTCACAGGTAGTCCCACGCACCACATGCCACCCTAATAAGGTAATAGCAGCTGCACATTGAAACCCTGAGTCGCCCCTCCCAGGTCCTGACGTTCACACCCGGTGGGGCGGAGTCAGGTGGTTGGCCACGCCCACCGAGGAGTAAGGATGGCCTGGGGCGGGAACACAAAACAGAACAGTGTTGACAGTTAACAGAGGAGGAGTGAGGAGAGAACTAGGAGCTGTCAGGGGCCTGGGTAGGAGCCTAGGTACCCTTGTCGGCCAGGAGGCAGACAGTAGTGCCGCCTGCAGGAGATCGGGAACACGACCAGTGGAACCGTAAGGGACCGGGACAGGGTAGTGGCCCGCCTGAACCGAACCGGGGAGCCAACTGGATACCGGAGCACCAGGCAGGGTACTCAGACGCCGAACTAGTCCAGAAGCCACTGGATCTTAGTCAAATTAACTGATTGCGGTCTGGACCTCAGGGTTCTTTCACACCTAAGTCCCGATTGAAGGCAACAGCCCAACCAGTACGGATAAGTGCCACCGCCAAGAGCCAGAGATCCAAAGGGCCAGCGTCTGCGGGCAAACGGGCTCCTCTGGCGTACACAAGTTTGGGAAGTGGACTACCGTTGCGTAGGCATAGGAGTCAACAATCACTACACAGAGGTGCAGGAAAAAGGCGGGCATTACCAACCTTACTAGGAGAACACGCAGCCGGCTGCGGGAACCGATCATCACTGAACTTGGTTTACCAGTGACTCTTTGTGTGATTATAATCGTGAGTACAACAGTGCCCTCAGGCACCGCACCGCAACACTCCGCCCTGCACCCCGGCCCTCGCCAACCGGGCCGCAGGACCAACATCTCCTACCCACGGAGGAGTCAACACCTAGCTGCGGCATTACACCGCTCCCGGGAGCCCCCATACCTTCACCGCAGCAGTGGTGTCTACAATCACCATGACCCATGGGTGGTGTCACGATCTTTACCAATAACGCGGCTTCGGCCGTGAACCGTCCACCACACCACCCCTACCCGTAGCACCAGCAAGATCACCCCCCTTTTCGGAGCGACGTGACCCCCGGGCCGGAGGCGCTCAAGCCACCGACAACCAAAATCTGAAGATCCGCCATCTTGAGCGCGAAAAATTCCCGCCTCCATCATTTTCCCGGAGAGAAAGGGCGTGAAGGTGAGGCCCCGCCCCCTGGGAACAGAGCGGTGCTGCAGAAAGCGAGCGAAGTGCCCCGAAAAGACCAAGGGGGGCGGGCGAGGACTGTTTGTCATGTGACCGCATGGATAAAGGGCAGAGACGCCAGGACTTTGCCACCCGTCTGGTTCCTGGAAGCACAAGTTACAGCATGTCCGCCCCGTCAGACAAGCCCGAGTTCCCGGAGCCCGCGCCCGGCATAGCGGCGTGAGTGGAAGCCCGGACGACCCTGATGTGCTGCCGTCTGCAAGTCCAGGTGAGGTACCTGATGGAGCAGTGGGCAGCCGAGATGGGGGAGATGGCCATGGCCGTGCAGGCACGCGAGATGGAGGCGAACTTGGAGGAGAGGGCAAGCGACCCACGCCCGTGTCCCCGAGGGACCGGCCGCTGCGGCTGAGGGACCCGGTCTGCCCCCGCTTCATCCGTCGCCCCCTCCGCCGCCGTACCGGTTGTTGCCGCTTCCCCGCCCGGTGAGATACCCCCGACATCGGTGGCTGAAACCGCCCCGCCTGCCCGCGAGGACCCACCCATAGAGGCAGACCGCGGACGGCTATATGTTCGGCCCGCACCGACCCCGCTACCCTGGAAGGTGCCCATCCCGGAAGCAGTCCCGCCGGTCCCGGAGGAACCAGCTCCCCCAGAGTTCCCGGCCTCAGCCATCCGCCCGGCCAAGAGGGAGGCGACTGTGAACCGGAGGCCCACCCGGTAGGCGAAGCTTTCCGCGTCCCGACCCCAGGCCTCGGCTGAGGCCGCGCAGGGTTGTTGCTGCAAGGCAGCGCTCCAGGCCGCGACACAGCGGGGTTCCCCAGATGAGGTGCTGGTCGCAGCTGGCATGGGGGAGATCCGGCTGGGCCCGACCCGCGCGCCCGAGGGGCACGTAGACGCCCCGTACTGGGAGCGGCAGCAGAGCCAACTGGACTGGGAAATCGAAGCCCGGGAGAAGAGGAGAGCCGAGGTCCTGGCCCGCACCATCAAAGAGAAAGAAAACCTGAGGTGTGCCACCTACCTGGTGCAGGGCCCGAGGTATGAGTACCAGGTCCGGCGTTTTGACCCCGACAGGGGGTGGGGGTTTGTGTTCGAGCCCGACTTGGAGAAGGAAGTGTTCGTGTCCCATCAGGACGTGTACCCACACCTGCCTATGGGCCACCCGGACCGTGACCTGATCCCCGGAGAACTAGTCACATATACCCGCCACTGTGGGGAGAGGGGCTGGTTTGCCCTGAGTGTGCAGAGAAAGGCACGGCATGAAGGCCCGGAGCGCTCCCAGGCCCGCCGTGGAGGCAGAGTACGAAGTGGAGGATGAAAGTGAAGAAGATTAAGGTAGGGGATTGTATTGCAAATATAAAAATGGCTATTTTTGAGTTTATAAATTATACTATAACATTGATTAATCAGACAGACAAAGTGTACTTGGTTACAAAATCTTGTATATACTTAAGGATTTCTGTGTGTTTGTCTTGAATATACAGACAAACAATATATCCATTTACCTAGCTCAAATACCTGATGTGTATTCTTGGGAGACTTGAATGCTGTGGGTTTATTACCCCATTGTCTGATGTGTGGTGTATCTCTGGTTCATCTATGCCCAATGACTGGCCATCAAAGGGCATGGATCAATAAGACTACAACACATTAACTTTAAGGCTTGTAATATTGTTCAAGCCTTTTTAAGATCAGCTGAAGTATAGCACAGACAGAAGCTCGTGTTACCTGTACCGAGATGTCCGGTCAGTGTTGGGATTTCCAGGAGTCCTCTGTCTATGTCATGCTTCTCTGATTCTTAATATTCCAGACAGATGATGTCCAAAGCTCCTTGGTGATGTACTGTAAGTATTTAACTGTACTTAACCTTTGTATGTTGATTATACAAAAGTGTACGCAATATCATACTTTTCCTTTAAGTTTGTATTTCATATTAACCTTTATAATAAAATTACTTAATTGCCTTCTTTAAAGCTGTATCTGAACCTTAGTGTTAAAAATATTAGTAAAACATTTGGCGTAGTCGGCAGGATATACGCAGAAGGCTTTGAGTATTTTTGTTAGTGTGATATTGCGTAAAATATGCCTCTTTTTAAGAAAAAAGTGGTTGTGAGTGAATGCATTGAGATTCCAGGTTGGGAACAGAGTCCCTATGATATTTTGGCAACCAAGTGGTCGCACAGTGTTGGTTTGAGTGAACCATGGGACAAATGTTTGAAAAATGCTGAACCTGTAGATGTGGTTGGAAGCTTGCAGAAAGTAAAAGTGGAGAAAGGTAAAGAATTGGGCGCTGTTGGTAGGCGTGGATGGATCCTGTTGTCTGCATATAGAAAACAGCATGAAGAAAAGATACGTATGGTAACAAAAGTTCAGGAATTAGAGAGACAGTTGTGTGAGGTCCAGACTGCATTGGTTCTGCAGTGTCAGAATAAGGGTACCTTCACACTTAGCGATGCAGCAGCGATCCGACCAGCGATCTGACCTGGTCAGGATCGCTGCTGCATCGCTACATGGTCGCTGGTGAGCTGTCAAACAGGCAGATCTCACCAGCGACCAGTGAACAGCCCCCAGCCAGCAGCGACGTGCAAGCGACGCTGCGCTTGCACGGAGCTGCCGTCTGGAAGCTGCGGAGACTGGTAACTAAGGTAAACATCGGGTATGGTTACCCGATGTTTACATTAGTTACCAGCGCACAGCTGTGTGTGCAGGGAGCAGGGAGCCGCGCACACTGAGCGCTGGCTCCTTGCTCTCCTACCATAGCTACAGTACACATCGGGTTAATTAACCCGATGTGTAATGCAGCTACATGTGCAGAGAGCAGGGAGCCGCGCACACTGCTTAGCGCTGGCTCCTTGCTCTCCTAGCTGCTGTACACATCGGGTTAATTAACCCGATGTGTACAGCAGCTACATGTGCAGAGAGCCGGAGCCGGCAGCACAGGCAGCGTGAGAGCTGCAGATGCTGGTAACTAAGGTAAATATCGGGTAACCACCTTGGTTACCCGATGTTTATCTTGGATACAGCTTACCTCAGCTGTCAGACGCCGGCTCCTGCTCCCTGCTCGCTTCATTTGTCGCTCTCTTGCTGTCACACACAGCGATCTGTGTGTCACAGCAGGAGAGCGGCTTTGAAGAAAACGAACCAGGGCTGTGTGTAACGAGCAGCGATCTCGCAGCAGGGGCCAGATCGCTGCTCAGTGTCACACACAGCGAGATCGCTAATGAGGTCACTGCTGCGTCACAAAAACCGTGACTCAGCAGCGATCTCGGCAGCGAGCTCGCTGTGTGTGAAGCACCCCTAAGTTGTCAGTGGACAAGTGTGATGGATATCAGCATGATGCAGACAAGTCTGCTGTATGTATAGAGCAGTATAAATACAGAAAGAAGAGAGGGAAGGAGAATAGAAAGGAAGTAGCTTTGGCCATAGCCAAAGCGGGGTCAGAGGGGAACTCAGATGAGTGGAGTGGTAACGTATGGAACTCATCTGATTCTGAAAACGTCACCGACTCAGAACAGGAGGATGAACATTTTAGTGGGGAGAAGGACATTGATCCTCCTCTTAACCCAATAAAAGTTCATCCTATATACCATAGACAAGTTGTAGAAACAGCTAGAGGTAAACAGAACAGGAATATGGTAGAGGATTGCAGTCAGCTTCATGATCGTTTTTCACAAAGGTCAAATGAACCTTTGATAGCTTGGATAGTCAGATTATGGGAGACAGGGGCTCATGGAGTACAGCTGGATGCTGTGGATGGCCCAAAGTTTGTTCAACTCAGCCATGAGCCTGTAGTGAAGGAAGCATTTTGTTCCTTGATAGTTCAGCGACCACATGTGGTGTGTAGTATGATGGATGTTGTGGCTATGGCATTGCAGCATAAATACCCATCTGAGGCGGACTGGCCGCCTAATGAAAAACCATGGTTTACATTGAAAGATTGTGCTCGGAGATTGAAGGAGGAGGCTATGAAAAATGCTATTTCAGCAAGTGCATATGACAATTACATGCAAGTTGTTGTAAGTGTTTCTATTAGAAATTGTATCATTAGAAATGCCCCTGCAGCTTATAAACATGTCATGATGGCATTAATGGTAAATCAGACTGGGAAACCCATCTCCAATACATTGGAGGTGATCCGACAGTTAGGGGGTCTGGGAGAATAGGGTCCCAAACAGAGAGATCAGCTTAATTTTGAAGAACAGTGTAACAACGTCAAAAGTAGTACAAATCGTAGATCCCGTGTTACCAGGAGAGATATGTTTATGGCCCTGATAAAGGATGGTGTTCCCTGGGATAAAATAGATGGGATTAGTACTGACGAGATGTGGAAATTGTATCAAAAGAGAAAATTGTATCAAAGGAGAGGACTCAATAAAAAGTCAGGGGTTTCACATAATAAAAAGGTTGCAGCAAAAGATTCTGAATCTCCACAGCGCAGGCGAAGCAGGACACGGGGAGAAAGAGGGCCCACTTTCTCATCGTCACCAGCAAAGCCCACACCACCGGGGGTGTTGGATCTGTATGCTGAAATCAAATGTTTGGTGCAGGAAATCAAAGCCCAGAAGAAGAGGTTATCATCATCTTCCACCAAGATGTCTCCATCTGAAATGGAAGATAGATGGGGGGAAAAAGATAAGGGTAATGTTGAGACCACAGAGGAGATTGAAAAAGATAAGGGTAATATTGAGACCACAGAGGAGATTGAAAAAGATAAGGGTAATATTGAGACCATAGAGGAGATTGCCGGTAATATTGAGACCAGAGAGGAGATTGCCGGTAATATTGAGACCACAGAGGAGATTGAAATTAATAAGGGTAATATTGAGACCACAGAGGAGATTGAAAAAGATAAGGGTAATATTGAGACCACAGAGGAGATTGCCACCAATACAGAATGTACAGAGATATGTAAAGAGATAAGTATTACAAAAGCCATTCCTGCTCATAAACAATACAGAGCCATCCAAATGTTCACAAAGGAGAGACTAGAAACCAGGAGAATCCCTGTGTTCAGTCTATTGGAAGGGCAATTATTTTTGCTATTGTTTGGTTGGTCTCATATTTACATACCCATGCTGATAATTAATACAGCACAATATACCAATATGGTTGGGTAAATAGTGAGCTTTTTAGGCTGTCAAGTTAGATGTGAATCTTTTAGCATATGGATAATGGACTGGATAAAATTGTGTTTTGTGTATTATTTGAGCTTATATGCTAATCATGTTTGTGCTTTCTTTTTAGACTGGAGACCAGAGTTTTACATGTTATTAGAGCAATCAGGCTAAAACAATGAAACAAGTAATCATCCCATTGTGATGAATGGGTATTCTATTTACCTAATGGTTGTTGTTTGTTTTATGTGTATGTTCAATCAGGACCACAATAGGCTTGTAAATTGCACCTTAGCATTTTGGTCTCATGGTCCAAAGGTCAGATTTGGCCTTAAACTGAACTCAGGTAATGAGAGAAGAGATAGATCAGGATTATTAATTAAGGTAATTCTAATGAATAGTAGAGACAGAGACATGTTAATACAGAAGTGAGATAGAATAGCTCGGTTGCTAGTACTGTCTATTTCTAAAATGTAGATAGTCAGAGGGAGGGCTCCTTCAGTTCTGCAGAGAAGATAAATGATTTGGATCTTCACATCCTATCAATGATTGTGCAAACATTTGGGTGAAACAATTGAGTGACAAAGGTATTCCAGACCCTGCTGAAGTCATTGCTCGAGGAGCAGACAATGTGCTGACAGTTATGAAACAAGAAAAGTGGGAATACATCCCAACTGACAGATGAGTAATATGTGTATTTTTGTCCCTTTAGATCAAACTCTGGAAATGTTGCATCATTGGCGCCACCATGGGCATGGATCTACTTCCGTCAGAAGCCAGGCAACCTTCAGACCGAAAACAGAGGGACCAACCATGGAAAATGTGGCCTTATTGAAAACCAAACAGAATCTATGGGTTTACCTGGCTCAGCTGATGAATACGAGCCATTTTTGTATAACAAATACTACAAGTGATGACAATATATGAGAAACTTGTATCGAGGCGCTACTGACCCCTTTACATAAATGAAGAACTAGAAGAAGAAGATGTGACCCAAAACTTCATCTCCAATCTGTATTGTGCCTATATGAACTGCACTGGGGAACATTCTCTAACAGAAGAGATGATTGCCCTAACGACTCAAAGGGTTACATGAGCTGATCTATCAGAGGACTTGTTAAAGCAAAATAGGCAGATGTCAACAATTAAAAATACGGAAACAGACAGGCTATAAAGAGATTGCTATTATTTATGTCTCTCATACAAATAAAAAATGCAAACGTATGAGGGCAGGAAATAATATGAGATTAACAATATGATGACTGTTTCATTATATACAAAAAATGTAAAATTGTTAACGAAATCATAGATACAAGGATTATCTATAATAATTGTAGGAACACTCACTGTAGCAGCACATGCAGCTAAAGCAATAGGACGATTCTCTTGTTTGGTGGCTATATTTATCACAAGTAGAGATGGATTTATACTAGATTAATTACATTACACAAGATGATGGTAGATGGTGGGAATGTGTATTTTCTTAATTACCTGATTTTTGGATATATGCATTATATATATTAGGAGTAATTTTTGCTATTGTGCATGCATTGCTTTGTGTTGTTGTATCATCCGCTAAAACTATGCCGTTAGGGTATGGGACATTGTATAAATAATGTATGGCTCAAAATAGCCAAGGGTGGAATGTATTGCAAATATAAAAATGGCTATTTTTGAGTTTATAAATTATGTTATACTATAACATTGATTAATCAGACAGACAAAGTGTACATGGTTACAAAATCTTGTATATACTTAAGGATTTCTGTGTGTTTGTCTTGAATATACAGCCAAACAATATATCCATTTACCTAGCTCAAATACCTGATGTGTATTCTTGGGAGACTTGAATGCTGTGGGTTTATTACCCCATTGTCTGATGTGTGGTGTATCTCTGGTTCATCTATGCCCAGTGACTGGCCATCAAAGGGCATGGATCAATAAGACTACAACACATTAACTTTAAGGCTTGTAATATTGTTCAAGCCTTTTTAAGATCAGCTGAAGTATAGCACAGACAGAAGCTCGTGTTACCTGTACCGAGATGTCCGGTCAGTGTTGGGATTTCCAGGAGTCCTCTGTCTATGTCATGCTTCTCTGATTCTTAATATTCCAGACAGATGATGTCCAAAGCTCCTTGGTGATGTACTGTAAGTATTTAACTGTACTTAACCTTTGTATGTTGATTATACAAAAGTGTACGCAATATCATACTTTTCCTTTAAGTTTGTATTTCATATTAACCTTTATAATAAAATTACTTAATTGCCTTCTTTAAGGCCCCCTTCACACGTCCGTTAAAATCACGCACGTGTTTCACGGTCCGTTTTTCATGTCCGTTGTCCGTTTTTTCATCCGTATTCTTGTTCCGTGTCACATCCGTGTTGTCTCCGTATGTCCGTATGATTCATCCGTTTGTCCGTTTTTAGAGTCCGTGTGTGATCCGTGTCACTAGCGTTTGCCATCCGTTTTTCAAGAACGTTTTTCTGTGGATTGTCATCACATTAATGATTCAATGTGTTGATGCTGGTGTTAATTAACATTTTCCAACTTAATGAGCCACTAATCCGGATTTGGTTTTTTTGGTGTGCTTCCATACTGGGTCTTGTTGAGTTTTTCAAGCACTAAACCAAAAACAAGCTGAACAAACGCTCAAATGAAGCCTCACACTCCTTCCTTAATGCCTGCAGGCTGCAAAATGACATTAAATACAGCTCAAAGTAAATTGAAGACACCTGGCAATAAAGAGATACATTAATTACAAGCAAAGTTGAAAAAACGGACACGGACCACACGTAGATGCATCCGTGTCACGTACGTGTTTTCACGCACCCATAGACTATCATTGGATGCGCGTGTGCGTGTTCCGTGCCAAAAACGGACAAGCATCCGTGAGGCACGGATACACATACGTGTCACGCACACGGACATACGGAGCGTATGGAAAAACGTACGTGTATACACAGACATTGAATAACAATGGTCCACGTTTGTCCGTGTCTCTGGTACATACGGACACTGACCAAACACGCACGTGTTTCACGGACGTGTGAAGGGGGCCTAAAGCTGTATCTGAACCTTAGTGTTAAAAATATTAGCAAAACAGGGATCCCCGTTGCCACAAGTACTGCCCGTCCCCGTTGGGACCTTTGTTGCCCCTTTGTTTTTGCATGAGCAATCATGAACATGACTGAGAACTGGCAAGCCACCCAAAAACTTTTGGGCTTGTAAATAGTGCCCTAATTGCCCTTCCCGCTACTGCCGGTCTCCTGAGAGGCTGGTTGGAGGGAGGACCCGCAGCGGAGCAGGCTGGGGTCCGGTCACCACCGGAACCGGTGACCATCCTCTGAGTCAGGGGTCCCCTGGACTTGGGGCCTCTGAGTGACTGCCGGGTGCGAAGTACCGTACCCGTTCCCGCTTGGGTAGCCTGGATCAGTTCCTGTTTCCGGACTGGGGAAAAGGGGTGCTGCCCGTTTCTTAGGGGCAGCATCAAGGTACAGGTTGCTTGGGTGGGAAAGCGGAAGAACATGGACCCGTTGTTATTAAAAATGTTACCATAACGTTTAAGCAAGTGCCTCCCGTAAGGGAAGATTCAAACCAATGTAAAAAGTTTAGTATGCTTGTACATGTTTCCGTTTTCTTTTCCCAGTTACAAAGAAAAATAAACATTGGCAAACGTTGGCATTACCAAGCTTACTAGGAGAACACACAGCCGGCTGCGGGCACCAATCATCACCGAACTTGGTTTACCAGTGACTCTTTGTGTGATTATAATCGTGAGTACAACAGTGCCCTCAGGCACTGCACCGCACCGCAACACTCCGCCCTGCACCCCGGCCCTCGCCAACGGGGCCCCGGGACCAACATCCCCTACCCACGGAGGGGTCAACACCTAGCTGCGCCATTACACCTCTCCCGGGAGCCCCCATACCTTCACCGCAGCGGTGGTGTCTACAATCACCAGGACCCGTGGCTGGCATCACGAACTTTACCAATACCGCGGCTTCAGCCGTGAACCGTCCACCACACCAGCCCTACCCGTAGCACCAGCAAGATCACCCCCCTTTTCGGAGTGACGTGAACCCCAGTCTGGAGGCGCTCAAGCCACCGACAACCCGAGCCCGGATCCGAGCGGCTCGGCAGGCAGCCGATTCCCCAGGGTGGTACATATACATGTATGTGCTCTTTGTATACCTGTGTGTGTATGTATGTGTTATGTGTATAGAAATGTGTATGTATGTGCTCTGTGTATACATGTGTGTGTGCCGCCCCTGTGCCAGTAGCCGGCGCTGTTCGGATCCGGATCTAGGGTACGGCTCAAGGGGTTCTCCGGACCCGGGGGGTCGCGTGGACACTCCGAATAAAGGGGACATATTTATACGGGGGTTGTTTGCAAAATGTCTGTGACGCCACCCACGGTGTGTGGTGATATGTAGCACCACCGCCGCAGTTGTGGAACTCCCAGGGTGATGGTCTGGCTTCTGGATGTTAACGCCTCCATGGGTAGGGATGAATGTCCCGGGGCTCAGTGTCTCTATGCTGAGGAGGGTGATTGCAGGGGCCGGCGCACCTGGCCAGGCCGGAGATGTTACTCACGGTCACATAAAGCACACAAGTCCTGTGGAAAACCAAGGTGATGGTGGCCGGGTGCCGCAGACGGGTGTATCTCTCTCCTCTGCACTCAGTGTTTTGTAGGTAGAACTTCCCAGTTTGAAACGTGGGAGTCTGCTCCCGGTCCTTTGGTTGGGAGCCGTGCCCGTCTGACGCTGACCCTTGGGATCTATGGGCCCTGGCGGCAGCCCTATCCCTCTCGGTGGGTGGTTGTCTACTTTTCGGGACTTAGGTTGGGACAGGACCTAAAATCCTGCCCTCAATTGGTTATTTAGCTAGGCCGTTGGTGCCGGTCCTGGCTTCAGGTCCAAGTATCCCCTCCATGCGCACAGTTTCAGGGTCGGTTCTCCGGTGTCGGTACCGGCGGATTCCAACCCTGTCCCAGTCCACCACAGATCTACCTAGCTGTCTTCCCGTCTCCTGCAGACTCTGGCTACCGTCTGCCAACTAGCCAAGGTGTCAGGGCTCCGACCCTGGCACCTGTCAGCTTGGAACATCCACTCCAAACTTCACCTTCAACTTATCTTACTGTTTTCTCCTGGCAAAACCAGGTAGTCACAAAACTGTACATCCTCCTTGTTACCACCAGAAACCCACACTCAGGCATAACACACCGCCATTAAACCCTAGTCACCCCCTCATGATAATAAGGACACACCAGTGAGCGGAATCAGGTGGATGAGAACGCCCACCTAGGGGTCCTGAGGTGTCCGGGGCGGGAACACAACAGATCTGTAGAGAGTGTGAAGTGAAGTGGAAGTGTGCAGTGTAGTCAGGGGTAGGGGCCATTGGACTACCCAGCTAGGTGGCAGACAGTGAACAGGACCACAGGCGACGGAGATCCGGTAGCGGGAGACCTAAAGTGGACTGGGGCAGGGTTGTAGCCCGCCGGTGCCGACAACGGGAATCCAGTCCGGAGGCCGTGCACAGTCAGGGTGCCTGGAATCTAGGGTGAGGAAGGTTGCAAGCCCTTCTCCAATTAACCAGCCGGGGACAAGGTTCCAGACTTTGTCCCATTAACTGCCCAGATAGAGCGAAACGGAAGCTTAAAGCAGGGGATAGAGTGTCTGTCAGAACCCACTCAAATCCCAAGGATCAGCTTTCATGGGCCACAGCTCCCAACACACACAGAACCGGGAGTGGACTTCCCCGTTCACCAGCGCGGCGAGGAACAGCTGTGCAGAGAATACGCGGCAACAATTACTTTGAATATGCCGGCCGCTCATTAATTAATCTCTTTCCCCACCCACAGACGCCTGTGATTGGTTGCAGTCAGACACGCTCCCCACGCTGAGTGACAGCTGTCTCACTGCACCCAATCACAGCAGCCGGTGGGCGTGTCTATACTGTGCAGTAAAATAAATAAATAAATAATTTTAAAAAAACGGCGTGCGGTCCCCCCCAATTTTAATGCCAGCCAGATAAAGCCATACGGCTGAAGGCTGGTATTCTCAGGATGGGGAGCCTCACGTTATGGGGAGCCCCCCAGCCTAACAATATCAGTCAGCAGCCGCCCAGAATTGCCGCATACATTATATGCGACAGTTCTGGGACTGTACCCGGCTCTTCCCGATTTGTCCTGGTGCGTTGGCAAATTGGGGTAATAAGGAGTTATTGGCAGCCCATAGCTGCCAATAAGTCCTAGATTAATCATGTCAGGCGTCTCCCCGAGAAACCTTCCATGATTAATCTGTAAATTACAGTAAATAAACACACACACCCGAACAATCCTTTATTAGAAAAAAAAAACACTAACAAATTGTCTTGTTCACCAATTTAATAAGCCCGAAAAAGCCCTCCGTGTCCGGCGTAAACCAAGATGGTCCAGCGTCACTTCCAGCTCTGCTGCATGAAGGTGACCGGAGCTGCAGAAGACACCGCCGCTCCTGTCAGCTCCACGCAGCTAATGAAGGGAATAGCGCGATCAGCTGTATTCAGCGTTGGCCGCGAGTAACCTCAGTGACAGCTCAGCTGATCGCGCTATTCCCTTTATTACAACAAAACCTATAATGAACAATGAGTGAATAAGCCAATAATAAAAACATATTTTATTGGAAAATGATTAAAAATACAGGCATATATAAGAACAAGACGTGAGGTCACAATCAAATACCCTCAGGTAATAAATGATATTTTTATACTATCAATTGCAAAATGCACAATAGAAATGTGTCAACAGAAAAAAATAGGATGCAACGCACAAAAAAGCCATATAATACTATCCCAATGAGAAAAAGAAATTCAAGAGCGGAAGCCCATTGTATCCACAGGATGGCAACAAATGTTCGTAGCATACTAATAAAACCTACAATAGGTAGAAGATATCCACAAAAATTGATAGATAAGTACAAGCCATACAGATACCATATGATACTATGGAAAAGAGACAAAGAGGAGCCCGTTTTTTCCACTGATTGGCAACAAGTGCTCATAGCATAGTAGTAAGGCCTGAGATAAAATAGTGAATAGTGAAATAGGAATTGGATACTTAGACAAAAGTAAAGTTGGAATGAACCCCAAAGAAGGGTTATAAGGGAGGCAAAGGAGATGTATTAATCAATAGTGGCAAAACAAGACTGGTATTCTAAGGGCCTAAATCCCAATGCAAAATGCATTAGGGATGCCAAAGCAATGGCAATGGTTTCAGACAACAGGCAAAGATAAATGCCTATAATATCCACAGGGTGGTAATCCTATAGGATATAGTTAAAGGCTAAGAAGACCAGCCATGGAAATAAAGACGCTGCATAAGGACACAAATGAAGGCAAATAACAACCTGAGGGTAACAGGATACCCCAACACGTGTTTCGCAAAAGCTTCTTCCAAGGACCCCTATTGCCTGAGGGTATTTGATTGTGACCTCACGTCTTGTTCTTATATATGCCTGTATTTTTAATCATTTTCCAATAAAATATGTTTCTATTATTGGCTTATTCACTCATTGTTCATTATAGATTTTGTTACTGACCAAGTGGAGCCATTGTTTATATGGACACCCTGGTCATTAATTTGGTTTTTTTATTCCCTTTATTAGCTGTGTGGAGGTGACAGGAGCGGTGGTGTCTTCTGCAGCTCCGGTCACCTTCATGCAGCAGAGCTGGAAGCGACGCTGGACCATCCTGGAGTACGCCGGACATGGAGGGCTTTTTCGGGCTTATTAAATTGGTGAACAAGACAATTTGTTAGTGGTTTTTTTTTCTAATAAAGGATTGTTCGGGTGTGTGTGTTTATTTACTGTAATTTACAGATTAATCATGGAAGGTATCTCAGGGAGACGCCTGGCATGATTAATCTAGGACTTATTGGCAGCTATGGGCTTCCAATAACTCCTTATTACCCCGATTTGCCAACGCACCAGGGCAAATCGGGAAGAGCCGGGTACAGTCACAGAACTGTCGCATATAATGTATGCGGCAATTCTGGGCGGCTGCTGACTGATATTGTTAGGCTGGGGGGCTCCCCATAACGTGGGGCTCCCCATCCTGAGAATACCAGCCTTCAGCTGTATGGCTTTATCTGGCTGGTTTTAAAATTGGGGGGACCGCACGCCGTTTTTTTAAATTATTTATTTATTTATTTTACTGCACAGTATAGACACGCCCACCGGCTGCTGTGATTGGGTGCAGTGAGACAGCTGTCACTCAGCATGGGGGGCGTGTCTGACTGCAACCAATCATAGGCGTCTGTGGCTGGGGAAAGCAGGGAATACGAGATTGATTAATGAGCGGCTGGCATATTCAAAGTAATTGTTGCCGCGTATTCTCTGCACAGCTGTTCCTCGCCGCGCTGGTGATCGGGGATCGGTGAGTATGAGAGAGGGCTGCTCACTTCAGTCACTCGGGGGATTAGCGGTCACTGGTGAATCCTTCACAGGTGACCGCTAATGAGTACGCGGCACACAGACAGAGCCGCGGCATGACAATGAAGTCCGGTGAAGTTCACCCGAGTTCATTCTCATCGCGCAACTCTGTCTGCTGTCAGCCGACATGTATCAACGACATTGTGCAACACACAAACGGACATTCCACACGGACATTCCACGTACACATACACGGGCATTTTACACACAAACACGGACATTTTACACGTACACACTGCTCGCATACGCCATCACACGGATGCCATGCGTACCGGAGAAACGCCCTAAAAAAACGGAACATGGACCCGAAAAACGGACCGTAAGACACGGATGTTTTTTTTGCGGAAGTTTGTTTTAGGCCTAAAACTGGTTCCTCTAACTATTTTGGGGACAGCAGTGAGGGGGTATCTGAATGCTGAAGATCTGGGGGTGATAGGAGCGGAGGGTCATATGCAGCTGAGATGAGTTTTCTATTTGGCATTCCAGTCATAGTGGATTAGCGCCTTCAGCTCTGCTTCATCTGTGCGCTGCAAACATCCAATAGGAGGAGGAAATGGGAAAAATACGTTTCCTAAGGTCGGACGCTGATACAAAAAGTATAAGAGAGAATAACCATGGAGGTGGATACACTTTATATATCAGACTCCGGACACCGGACACTACACCGGGGGGGCAGGCGGGAAGCAGGCGATGTGAACGTCTGCGCCGCGGTGCAATATCCTCCCATGTATCCTGTGTGTGGCTTTCCCCGTACCGGCGCCCTCCACACCCTCCATGACTTATCGTCCTAAAGCTGCTGAGCTCACAGGAGAATTTCTCAATATCTGAGTCACATAAAAGCCTTTACTGTAATTAATGATGAAGAGATGCTGAGATACAGCCGGTGCTCTGCTGTGCATGTATCTAATTCTAGCATCTGTGATACCGCCTGCTGAGCTGGGTATCTAATCCTAGCATCTGTGATACCGCCTGCTGAGCTGTGTATCTAATCCTAGCATCTGTGATACCGCCTGCTGAGAGGTGTATCTAATCCTAGCATCTGTGATACCGCCTGCTGAGAGGTGTATCTAATCCTAGTATCTGTGATACCACCTGCTGAGAGGTGTATCTAATCCTAGCATCTGTGAAACCACCTGCTGAGCTGTGTATCTAATCCTAGCATCTGTGATACTGTGTGCTGAGCTGTGTATCTAATCCTAGCATCTGTGATACTGTGTGCTGAGCTGTGTATCTAATCCTAGTATCTGTGATACCACCTGCTGAGCTGGGTATCTAATCCTAGCATCTGTGATACCGCCTGCTGAGCTGTGTATCTAATCCTAGCATCTGTGATACTGTGTGCTGAGCTGTGTATCTAATCCTAGCATCTGTGATACCACCTGCTGAGCTGTGTATCTAATCCTAGCATATGTGATACTGTGTGCTGAGCTGTGTATCTAATCCTGGCATCTGTGATACCGCCTGCTGAGCTGTGTATCTAATCCTAGCATATGTGATACTGTGTGCTGAGCTGTGTATCTAATCCTAGCATCTGTGATACCGCCTGCTGAGCTGTGTGTCTAATCCTAACATCTGTGATACCACCTGCTGAGCTGTGTATCTAATCCTAGCATCTGTGATACCGCCTGCTGAGCTCTGTACCTAATCCTAGCATCTGTGATACCACCTGCTGAAAGGTGTATCTAATCCTAGCATCTGTGATACCACCTGCTGAGAGGTGTATCTAATCATAGCATCTGTGATACCACCTGCTGAGAGGTGTATCTAATCCTAGCATCTGTGATACTACCTGCTGTGCATGTATCTAATCCTAGCATGTGTGATACCGTCTGCTGAGCTGTGTATATCTAATCTTAGCATCTGTGATACCGCCTGCTGAGAGGTGTATCTAATCCTAGCATCTATGATACTACCTGTTGAGCTGTGTACCTAATCATACTGTCTGCTGAGCTGTGTATCTAATCCTATGATGTGATGCTGTCTTTTTTGCATGTATCTAATCTGAGAATCTGTGATACCACCTGCTGAGCTGTGTATCTAATTGTAGCATCTGTGATACCATCTGATGAGTTGTGCATCTAATCCTATTATTGATACTGTTTTTGTGCATGTATCTAATTATTTTCTGTGTGATACTGTCTGCCAAGCTACAGTATGTATCTAATCCTGTTATGCATGATATTGTGGGCTGACCTAATTGTATCATGTGTGATACTCCCAGTTGAGCTTTGTATCTAATACTATCATATGTGATACATATTGATGACCTTTGTTTCTAATTCTACTATGTGTGATACTATGTGCTGAACTAAATATCTAATCCTATAATGTGTAATTCTGAGCAGCGTATCTAATTACATGACATGTGGTACTGTGCTGAGCGGTGCATCTAATCTTATCTAACATGCTACTGTCTGCTGTGCTGTGTATCTAAACTTAGCATTTGTGGTACTATCTGCAAAGCTATATATTTAATCCCATCATGTGTGATACTGTGTCCTGAGCTGCATCTAATCCCATCATGTGTGATACTGTGTGCTGAGCTGTGTATCTAATCCCATCATGTGTGATACTGTGTGCTGAGCTGCATCTAATCCCATCATGTGTGATACTGTGTGCTGAGCTGTGTATCTAATCCCACCATGTGGGTTACTGTCTGCTAGACAAAGGGATGTAACTATTGGGAATTGTCGAACATTATACAGTCAAGATTCATGAGGGGAACAAAATCTTTTTAACCCCTTTCCTAATATATATCAGCAGGGGTTGGGCCGCACAGAGATCTGCCCCCGAGGAACCACTTCTACATTTTTTGTTTTATTGAGTAAATGCGTAATGTAAAAAAGTTTTATTCTGAAGATGGATGAAAGAGTAAGTGCAGATAGAAAAATTGACTCTCAGCACTACTCTCTGTTATCTGCCAAAGTGGAAGGCTGAGCAGAATCTGCTGTGAAGAACAATTCCAAAGCACTCCAAAGCACTGAAGTGCCACACGCGCTGCTTGTACCTTTTTACCCCACTGGATTAAATAAAATAACTGTTTATTGCATAGAATTGCTCTTTACTTTGGAACAAAGAACAGTATGACCTGGCAAAAGATCTTCTTAAATGCCTATTGTTAACTCTTGGCCTGAAAGAAACCATAAAACTTGAGTTTAATATATTCCCACCAGTCAGAAACAGTTTAGAAGACTTCTAGGACTGCCACGTTGAGTAGGCCACTCTCAGCTACTCCAGGACTTCGCCCTCTGCTAACAGAGAACAATTTAGCTTCCACAGCCAGGATCAGTGAGAAAACCATGGCCAACGTCACCCTGAAAACAAATGGCTCTGTGGTCAGAGAAGAAGCAGCGGACCATCGAGTGCTCACTCCACATGATTGCCCGAGAGGTGAACACAAAGGCAATCCTGGAACACAGCTATCCATTGGGTCAGCTCCATAAATAATTTGTGGCTCCTTTCCTGTTGGAACCCACAACATCAGCAAGAAAGGCCTCGGTCACCATCTCGATGAATGACCATCTCATCACCAGCTTGGATGTGGCGTCCAACTTGGCAGACTTTCGGAACTTTGACCATCCTCCTCGATTGGGCAGTTGAAATCCCGAGCCATCACTACAATCCTAGTGGTTATGAGTTGAGGACTCAGGACTTGGAGGAGCTCCAGTGATTCATTCTCCACATGAGACCCGTACACGTTGATGAACTTGAATGATTCTCGTGCCCAAGCGCCATCCACAACCAGTATCCTGTCGCAGATGAGCTCCTGAACGGAGTACAACATGAAAGCACCTACCTTGATCAGAATGGTGACCGCCAAAGACCTGCAGTCACAACCGCTGGAGAAGTAGGACGGACCATCTTGGAGGTTTCAGCAACGGGGCTTTCTTCCACCTTCCTTTTCCTCTGACTTGTACCTGAGGAGACAAGAGCTGGAAAATTCTCCTTTGTGGAGATTGCAGAATGTGAAAGAATGTTCACTTTTACCGCAACCATGGTCCAGGAGGGAGAGTGGCCTTCGGGCGGTAGCGATATTTAATGAGGAGTAGGGGGTGGAGGAGATGGCCAGGATGTGGAGGGTTTAGACGGAGGTGGTGGGAGGTATCCCTGGGCTTCATGGCCGCTGGGGCAACAGGTGGAACTTTGGTCCTGGTCCTTGGCCGTCTTAGCCTTGGTCGCCGACACCTTTGTTGTCAAGGCCTTGGCTGCCGTAGCTTGGATCTTCGCAGCTACCGATGCCCAAGATCTCTCACGCGTTGGCCGGCCCTTGTACAGGTGAGCCTCCACTCCACAAAGGTAACACAGGTCATCTTCTTCTTTGGGCAATCCTTCGAGTTGTGTCCCGTCACTCAGCAAACTCTGCAGGCTTCCTCATTGCAGTTCTTGATCAAATGTCACCACTGTGCAGAAGTATCTCAGGAACATGGCGATATCTTTTTCTGGAGTGTTCAGGTTTCACATTAAAACCGTAATCCTCCTCTCATCTCTGTGGTTAGTCTGGTACCACTGCTTTTACCGCCTCCAGGTACCTCCTGCAGGCATTTGTCATGGCAAACGTCACAATGAAAATACCTGCCAGAAAAGTCTGAATGCTGAAGGTTTCTGTGGTGCTCTGGACAAGCCAGGTCGTCACAGGTACTGCAACAACACACCCCACACCCCGGCTAGGCACATCAAAGCCAGACAAAAATCCTTGTTGCCTCCCTCCAGGGGCTGATGTCCACACCAGTGGGTGGAGCCAGGCGGTTGGCCCCGCCCACCGAGGAGTACACAGTCCTGGAGGCGGGAAAAGGAAGTCAGAGTTCAGTGGAGAAGAGTAGAGTGTAGAGTTGAAGAGTGAAGTGGCAGTGGAGCAGACTGACCGTGTTCGGGTGCGTGGCCCGGGCACATACAGCAAGGTTGGCAGACGGTGGTGACCGTCTGCAGGAGAGGCTGATTGACGTGAAACGTAAGGACCAGGGACGGGCGGTGGCCCGCCGGTACCGGATCGGGGAGCGAAGAGAAGCCAGCACCATTCGGCAGGGCCTACGGACCCCGACCAGGCTTGGAGTCGCCGTAAAACCGGTCAAATCCGTTAGCGAAGGGAACCTCCGGGGTTTCCCAGCAGTCAAGACCCGATTGAAGGCAACCGCTCAAACCGTGAAGGGAAATACAGTCACCGCCAAGGCTACAGTTCCCAGGGCCAGAGCCTGCGGGCAAAAGGGGCTCCCTCAGCATCCATCCAAGCTGGGGAGCGGGTTACTGGTGGGAAGCCATCAGAACCGAGAACATAACACAGGTGCAGGGAAAGGCAGTCACCGCCAACCTACCGGGAGAAGAACCACCGCGGCTGTCTGTGGGACCCGTCCATCCAGCCGTTTGTTTTACCGGAGACTTTGCATTCATCATTGGCTGAGTGAGTACCACCGTGCCGTGCGGCACCGCGCTGCCCCCGCGACCCTGCACCTCACCAGGCCCCGTAACCCACCTGCCATTCCTCCCTCATCGGGCCCCGGGACAACCAACCCCCCCTACCCACGGAGGGGAAAAACAACATCTAAGCTCATCGTTCCCGGGATCCTCGTTCAGAGCAGCGGTGGTGTCACAACCTCACCACAACCGTGGGTGGCGTCACGGACAATAAATCCCCAAAACCATTCCCCTTTTCACTCACGGGCGAGGAGCGCCGCTCGAGTCCCCGGGATCCGGCCCACCGCTCGAGCCACCGAGCAGCAAGCAAAGCAGCAGCAGTGCCGGACCCGAGCGTGGTGAGCGCAGCGTCCCCTCCCCGCCCGTGACATTTCCATCCTGGAGAAACTCTGCTCTAGAAATATCTTCTTGCAGAACACGTCACTTGACATGTCGGGCACTGTACCAACCACTGGTTCTTCCTTCCGAAGTCCTCATAATTGGATCAGGATCTTATGCCGAGTCTGGATCTCCATTTCTTCTCCGGCTGTTTCTGGACAATCCTCAAAGTTCCTCTGGTCTCTCAGAATCTTCTCCGAGTCTTCATCTTCTTTCTTCTTCTTTTGCTTATTCTTCCTTCTCCCAATATCCGCCTTCTTTTTCTAATATCCCCTGGGCTCCAAAGCTCTCCTTCTAGGTTCGATCATTCTTGTCCAGTGTAGGAAGCTCAGAGGTTGGTCTTATAAGGACACTACACTGGATCTTAGCCAAAAGGCCAAGAATAGATCATTTTCACTATCAATTGGAAACCTAGAAGTGCCAACCTCAGTTTTAGCCCCAGTTCCCATGGGCCCCATTGCAACTGCCTGTCCTGCCCTGCAATGTGTACTGCAATTGTCTTTTAATTGGTTGATTTTCATCTGCTTTGGTATCTTTGAATTTGGTTGCTGAGGTCATGGGGCTGCACAAGGTTCAGTACACAAGATCTGACCTTCTCCTGGGCTCAACATGACATTTTACTGTCAGAATGTCAGTAAATGACAAACAAGTCAGATCTGCATTCATTTATGGAGATTACTGTTTAATCCAAGGTATTCAAGTTTATGCACAACAAGATAAAACCTCGGAGATGTTTTTCAAGGGTTTCTATAATATGAATATGTAGCACCCACGGGGCATGGGAAAAATACTCGTCGCCAGGCCGGTGATGTGAGGTCTCGGATGTCACGGGTGGCCCTGTCCGGCTTCATGGCCCCGAGGTGTACAATAAAGAGGGAGGAGGATGGAGGATGATGGGATGGTGGTGGGATGATGGTGGTTGAGGAGGATTGGAGTAGTGTTTGTCTCGTGACGCCACCTGTGGTACGCGGCCAGGGATTAGCTGCCGCTGCGGGTAATGTCCTCCGGGGCTGGTGGTGTTGCAGGTGGAGCGGGCCCTGGGGAGGATGATGAGGAGTGTGATGGCTGTTGGTGCCGGAGCGCGGGGCGATGGCGCCGATAATGGTAGGCTGAGGCAGCGGTTGCAGTTCAAAGTCTCTTTACTCACAGTTCAAGTGCTGCCCTCAGGGTACCAGTCACTGCCGTCATGGGCCCCAGCCGGTCCCGGGAAAGTCTGAGGTAGCCACCGGTGTTGCGAACTGAGAGACCCTCCTTTTTTGCGCTTTTAAAGATGGATCCCCGTGGCCTGACCGTAATCCCGGCCCCAGGTCCTATGTGCCACTGTGCTCCGGGAACTTGTGATGGCCAGAGGGACGTACAATCCCCCTGTCCTGCAGATTCTGGTGGTCCAACATAGAGTATGTTCCACCCTAGGGCTCTGCACCCTGCACTGTACCGGGTCCGTGGAAGCAATGAAGCTCTCCCCTCAGCAACCATGTTACTCCTCTGTCTCTCCAGCTCACCCGGTAAACTCCTGCTTCTTCCAGTTGGGTCAGTTCTAATAGGGGAACCTCTCCCCTGCGATCCTGTTATTCTGTGTCCCAAACTATTCTGAGGTAAAAACTGTGTGTTCTCTCACCTCCCATGTGCTACCACCAGCTTCCTGATGACTCACTGGTGGCTGGGAAAAATCCGTTGTTATGATGACCACCTTTAGCCCAGTTCCAGCAGGGAAGCACCTGGCTGTGTGTGTTGTGTAAGTGAAAACCAGTGGTTAACCTCTTCCTTACCCGGGTTGAGCATTGCACCTTAAATCAGATGCAATACCCTGTGGCGACTGAGCCTCAGGGGCGCCACAAAAAGGGTAACCCAGGAGGTTCTTATTCCTACATCTCAGACCAAACACATAAGGGTATATGCACACGTTGCAGTTTTAACTGCACCCAAACTGCAACCAAAACTGAACCTTGTCCCAGGCACAAATGTAACGAAAAAAAAAGGCTTGTAATGAAAGTGCGTTCCTGGTGCATTTTTTTGCAAGTTTTTTGGTGTGTTTGTGATGGGTGGACCGGACTGTGTAGGTTCAAAGGCACCCGTGGGGGTCAGACAGTCAAAAAATAAAAAAAAAATAAAGTAAAACTAAGGAAAAAAATAATAAAGCTAGCGCAATTTACTTACCGAGTCACCTGCACTGCGGTACACTGCTCTTGCAGCTGTTCATTCTTCTTCCAGGGCCGCTCATTAGCCTCATGCATATTCACTGCTTTACCCCGCCCATTGGCATCTGTGATTGGTTGAAGTCAGACTGCGCCCCCAGCCTGTGTGACAGCCTATCTGACGCTCTATAGTGTACAATAAATTAATAAGTAAGTAATTGTGCAAAGAAATATTTTTGCTGTAGAATAAACTATGTAATTTATCTTATCAGAGAAATCTGCTTCTTTCTCCACTTAGCAGCCACTTCTTTCCATCTTCCTGAACTGATCATTAACTCTAAGAAATAACTCAAATCCCACTTGTTCAAGGCAAAACAGATTGTCCGCACATGGAGGTTTCAGATCACAGTTGCCTTTTTCTTTTTAGGTGTATGGTGAGGGAAGTAGAGGGAAGGAGAAAAGTGATGGTGCTGACACCTTCTAGTAGGTGTTTTCTTTCACTCCAGAGGTAGATTGCCAGACAAATTCTCAGTAATCTCAGTAATTCCGTAAAATGTCTTCCATGTTGCTGCTGCTCTCTAGTATGTGTGTGTATATATATATATATATATATGACCCTAGAGCTAGATTCAGAGCAGCACTGCTTAATACTAGTGTATAATGTCTTTCATGTTGCTGCTGTTTTCTAGTATGTGTTTACCTCAGTCTAGAGCCCATTTCACAGCTACACTGCTCAGTACTGCTATAAAATGTCTTCCATGCTGCTGCTGCTGCTGCTTTCTAGTAAAGGTTTATCTCACCCCAGAGTTGGATTCATAACTACACAGTTCAGTACTGTTGTTTCATGGTTTAAGGTCCTCCATGTTGCCTCTGTTTTCTAGTATGTGTCTACCTCAGTCTAAAGCAAGATTCACAGCAACACTGCTCAGTAATGCTGTATAATGTCTTCCATGTTGCTGCTGGTTTCTAGTATAGGTTTATCTCATCCCAGAGCTGTAGTCATAACTACACAGTTCAGTACTACTGTGTAATGGTATAAGGTTCTCCATGTTGCCTCTGTTTTCTAGTATGTGTTTACCTCAGTCAAGAGCCAGATTCACAGCAACACTGCTCAGTATTGTTGTGTAATGTCTTCCATTATATATATAAAAGAAGAGCCAGCACGATCTGAGAGTGGCATGCATCATATGAAAGTGCAAATGCACAGATTTATTCCAACTGTACTATAATAAAAAATGAGATTTTTAGCAAATAATTGATCAATTGTTTGAGCCACCCCTGCCACGTCACGGCAAATCTCAATAGGGGGGTCCTACTCTATATTAAGTATTTCATGTGCCATGTGGCCTCCTAGATAAAAAAATAAAATTAAAAGCAGAACCATATACTGAAGCACAGATACCTGTAACCTATATATAACTGCTTCCATGTCGCAGCAAGAGGCAACTGCGAATAAGAAGCAGCCCAGGTCCCAGCGTGTGTAGCAAACGCCACACACACAAGGACAATATTAGAACTGACCCTCTCAGTGCCAGACCAGCATCCATAAGTAAAGGCGGACCAGATCCAAGTATGGTGCTTAATTAGCATTGCCTGTGGAAAAGGGTGAGGTAGCCAAACGTGAACAGCTACCAACAGGAGGAATATATATTGCAAATCAACCTCAGGTGTGCATGGTAATGGTGGTGGTCAGCCACCAGACCAATGTAGCATAACTACAACCTAATAGAGAAAGAAGACCCAGCACGATCTGAGAATGGCATGCATCATATAAAAGTGCAAATTCTTGGATTTATTCCAACTGTACTACAATACAAAATGAGATTTTTAGCAAATAATTGATCAATTCTTTGAGCCACCCCTGCCATGTCACGGCAAATCACAATAGGGGGGTCCTACTCTATATTATGTATTTCATGTGCCATGCGGCCTCCTAGATAAAAAAAAAATATATATATATATATATATATATATTTATTTATATACTGTATATGTAACCCCAGAACTAGATTCAGAGCTACACTGCTTGATACAAGTATATAATGTCTCTCATGTTGTTGCTGCTTTCTAATATAGCTTTATCTCGCCCCTGAGCTGGATTCATAACTACATAATTCAGTATTACTGTTTAATAATTTATGGTCCTCCATGTTGCTGCTGCTTTCTATTAAGTCTTTACCTCACTTCAGAGCTGGATTTACAACTACACTACTCAGTACTGTTGTATAATGCCTCCAAGCTGCTGATGCTGCACCTTAACATGGGCAACATAGAGATAGGGAAGCAGGAATCTCTCATCTCTGCGTGTGCTGTGCCTTGGAGACAACATGCAAACTAATCTTAACAGACCAGCTCAGAGACAACTGAAAATTGGAGAAAAAGAGGGGACTAAAGGCTTTGAAAGTGACTGGAGTATAAGACAAGATGTGACTAATCAGTGTAAAATATGTATACTGTAGTATCTGAAAACAAACTCAGCCCAATGATCCAGATTGGGTGTGGTATGTGTTTTTCATGTTGGTGGGAGGTCTTTATGTGCAGCAGATCTGCAGACAGAGGGAGGGAGTAAGGGGTACTTTGCACGCTGCGACATCACTAGCCGATGATAGCGATGCCGAGCGCGATAGTACTCACCCCCGTCGCACATGCGATATCTTGTGATAGCTGCCGTAGCCCAACATTATCGCTACGGCAGCTCACACGCACTTACCTGCCCTGAGACGTCGCTCTGGCCGGCGACCCGCCTCCTTCCTAAGGGGGCGGGTCGTGCGGCATCACAGTGACGTCACACGGCAGGCGGCCAATAGAAGAGGAGGGGCGGAGATGAACGGGACGTAAACATCCCGCCCACCTCCTTCCTTCCTCATTGCAGGCGGGACGCAGGTAAGGAGAAGTTCCTCGCTCCTGCGGCTTAATACACAATGATGTGTGCTGCCGCAGGAACGAGGAACAACATCGTACCTGTCGCTGCAGCGAAATTATGGAAATGACTGACGCTACACAGATCACCGATTTACGACACTTTTGCGATCGTTTATCGGTGCATCTAGGCTTTACACGTTGCGACGTCATTACTGGCGCCGGATGTGCATCACTTTCGATTTGACCCCGACGTAGCAGTATCGCAGTAGCGATGTCGCTTTGTGCAAAGTACCCCTAAGTCATTGGAGGTAGCTGGGGGCGTAAGGGCAAATTATCAGCCTGTGGTGCTAAACTTCTCAAGGACTAGTGAGGACTAGTGTGGAATCCGTATGGGGAGATAAGGTATGCACACCAGTGACTATGGAAGGGGAATACATGGAATAGCAGAAACTGCTGTGTGAATCTCCCCATAGTGATGTTTTTTAGGTTTTTTGCACCCAGTTCAGACATAGAATGGAGTTCCAAACGTTATTCCTTAATGTTAGTAGTTTTTCGTTTGTGAACCCTCCCCATACACACCTATTGCCAGTCCACATTATACGCATATATAGCCTGGGTCTCAGCGTCCCATACACGGTAAGTTTTTTAACTGCATGAGAGGACACACACAAGCTAGGGACCCCAACGTAGAGAAATACTTTGGCGTAGTGTTGGGGCTCTTCTGCATTGATCAATTCAGTAGCTAAATTTCTCTTTATTCATATATTCATGGCAGTAATGCAGGTTCCATTTTTCACATTTCATTCTTGCAGATAGCTATTGAATTTTTCATGTCAGTATTCACACAGCAGTTTCTGCTATTCCATGTATTCCCCTTCCATAGTCACTGGTGTGCATACCTTATCTCCCCATAGTGATGTTTTTTAGGTTTTTTGCACCCAGTTCAGACATAGAATGGAGTTCCAGACGTTATTCCTTAATGTTAGTAGTTTTTCGTTTGTGAACCCTCCCCATACACACCTATTGCCAATCCACATGATACGCATATATAGCCTGGGTCTCAGCGTCCCATACACGGTAAGTTTTTTAACTGCATGAGAGGACACACACAAGCTAGGGACCCCAACGTAGAGAAATACTTTGGCGTAGTGTTGGGGCTCTTCTGCATTGATCAATTCAGTAGCTAAATTTCTCTTTATTCATATATTCATGGCAGTAATGCAGGTTCCATTTTTCACATTTCATTCTTGCAGATAGCTATTGAATTTTTCATGTCAGTATTCACACAGCAGTTTCTGCTATTACATGTATTCCCCTTCCATAGTCACTGGTGTGCATACCTTATCTCCCCATAGTGATGTTTTTTAGGTTTTTTGCACCCAGTTCAGACATAGAATGGAGTTCCAAACGTTATTCCTTAATGTTAGTGTGGAATCCGTATCCTGGAGTAACCTTTGGATTTTACGTCACTTTTTCTTGAACTTTACTGCTGATATTTTAGGTTTTTCAGAAAGAAAAATAAGGAAACCTATTCCACAAAAACTTTCTACAAAATATTAGAAGTTGGCGTCCTCCTTACATCATCCCTGTATGAAGCAATCTCTCCAATCTCTTCCCTCCGCAACTTGTCTACTCTCGGGCCGGGCGCCTTGTCAGACAGCGACGGCTTAATAACAGTTATTTTTCTAGCTGACGCGGCAGTGTATACAGCGTCATTGTGCACTCATCACTCACTTCATCACAGGGACGCGGAAATCACCGCATTACAGAGACAAGTGGGGCCGCGGACGCCGGTGAGAGCCGCCAGCGATTCTGTGCTCGCTGTGACAATCATGGACTCGTTACCTGAAATGATGGTGAAGAAGAAAATCAACAACCGTCATTATAAAATAAAACGAAGACCCCAAAGATACAAGATCGGGGCAATAAAATGTGGATGTCACCGCTTACTGAGTGGGATCCATGATTATTATATAATATTGTGGGAGTAGAGGACATTAAAGGGACAGAACCCAAAAGTCCACACGTGTAATAAGTATTTGCACCAAGCAACAATGGCAGTACTGGAGGGAAGATAGGAGGCAATTATGGCAGTACTGGATGGAAGATTGGAGACAACGATAGCAGTACTGGAGGGAAGATTGGAGGCAACGATGGCAGTACTGGAGGGAAGATTGGAGGCAACGATAGCAGTACTGGAGGGAAGATTGGAGGCAACGATGGCAGTACTGGAGGGAAGATTGGAGGCAACGATGGCAGTACTGGAGGGAAGATAGGAGGCAATTATGGCAGTACTGGATGGAAGATTGGAGACAACGATAGCAGTACTGGAGGGAAGATTGGAGACAACGATGGCAGTACTGGATGGAAGATTGGAGACAACGATAGCAGTACTGGAGGGAAGATTGGAGGCAACGATGGCAGTACTGGAGGGAAGATTGGAGGCAACGATAGCAGTACTGGAGGGAAGATTGGAGGCAACGATGGCAGTACTGGAGGGAAGATTGGAGGCAACGATAGCAGTACTGGAGGGAAGATTGGAGGCAACGATGGCAGTACTGGAGGGAAGATTGGAGGCAACGATGGCAGTACTGGAGGGAAGATAGGAGGCAATTATGGCAGTACTGGATGGAAGATTGGAGACAACGATAGCAGTACTGGAGGGAAGATTGGAGACAACGATGGCAGTACTGGATGGAAGATTGGAGACAACGATAGCAGTACTGGAGGGAAGATTGGAGGCAACGATGGCAGTACTGGAGGGAAGATTGGAGGCAACGATGGCAGTACTGGAGGGAAGATTGGAGGCAACGATGGCAGTACTGGAGGGAAGATAGGAGGCAATGATGGCAATACTGGAGGGAAGATTGGAGGCAGCGATGGCAGTACTGGATGGAAGATTGGAGACAACGATAGCAGTACTGGAGGGAAGATTGGAGGCAACGATGGCAGCACTGGAGGGAAGATTGGAGGCAACGATGGCAGCACTGGAGGGAAGATTGGAGGCAACGATGGCAGCACTGGAGGGAAGATAGGAGGCAACGATGGCAGTACTGGAGGGAAGATTGGAGACAATGATGGCAGTACTGGAGGGAAGATAGGAGGCAATGATGACAATACTGGAGGGAAGATTGGAGGCAGCGATGGCAGTACTGGATGGAAGATTGGAGACAACGATAGCAGTACTGGAGGGAAGATTGGAGACAACGATGGTAGCAGTGGAGGGAAGATTGGAGGCAATGATGGCAGCACTGGAGGGAAGATAGGAGGCAACGATGGCAGTACTGGAGGGAAGATTGGAGACAATGATGGCAGTACTGGAGGGAAGATTGGAGGCAATGATGGCAATACTGGAGGGAAGATTGGAGACAACGATAGCAGTACTGGAGGGAAGATTGGAGACAACGATGGCAGCAGTGGAGGGAAGATTGGAGGCAACGATGGCAGCACTGGAGGGAAGATTGGAGGCAACGATGGCAGTACTGGAGGGAAGATTGGAGACAATGATGGCAGTACTGGAGGGAAGATAGGAGGCAACGATGGCAGTACTGGAGGGAAGATTGGAGACAATGATGGCAGTACTGGAGGGAAGATAGGAGGCAATGATGACAATACTGGAGGGAAGATTGGAGGCAGCGATGGCAGTACTGGATGGAAGATTGGAGACAACGATGGCAGTACTGGAGGGAAGATTGGAGACAACGATGGCAGCAGTGGAGGGAAGATTGGAGGGAACGATGGCAGTACTGGAGGGAAGATTGGAGGCAACGATGGCAGCACTGGAGGGAAGATAGGAGGCAACGATGGCAGTACTGGAGGGAAGATTGGAGACAATGATGGCAGTACTGGAGGGAAGATAGGAGGCAATGATGACAATACTGGAGGGAAGATTGGAGGCAGCGATGGCAGTACTGGATGGAAGATTGGAGACAACGATAGCAGTACTGGAGGGAAGATTGGAGACAACGATGGCAGTACTGGAGGGAAGATTGGAGACAACGATGGCAGTACTGGAGGGAAGATTGGAGGCAGCGATGGCAGTACTCGAGGGAAGATAGGAGGCAACGATGGCAGTACTGGATGGAAGATTGGAGACAACGATGGCAGCACTGGAGGGAAGATTGGAGGCAACAATGGCAGTACTGTAGGGAAGATTGGAGACAACGATGGCAGTACTGGAGGGAAGATTGGAGACAACGATGGCAGTACTAGAGGGAAGATTGGAGACAACGATGGCAGTACTGGAGGGAAGATTGGAGACAACGATGGCAGTACTGGAGGGATGATTGGAGGCAGCGATGGCAGTACTGGAGGGAAGATAGGAGGCAATAATAGCAGTACTGGAGAGAAGATTGGAGGCAACGATGGCAGTACTGGAGGGAAGATAGGAAGCAATGATGGCAGTACTGGAGGGAAGATTGGAGGCAACGATGGCAGTACTGGAGGGATGATTGGAGGCAGCGATGGCAGTACTGGAGGGAAGATAGGAGGCAATAATGGCAGTAATGGAGAGAAGATTGGAGGCAACGATGGCAGTACTGGAGGGAAGATTGGAGGTAACAATGGCAGTACTAGAGGGAAGATTAAAGACAACGATGGCAGTACTGGAGGGAAGATTGGAGGCAATGATGGCAGTACTAGAGGGAAGATTGGAGACAACGATGGCAGTACTGGAGGGAAGATTGGAGACAACGATGGCAGTACTGTAGGGAAGATTGGAGACAACAATGGCAGTACTGGAGGGAAGATTGGAGACAACGATGGCAGTACTGGAGGGAAGATTGGAGACAACGATGGCAGTACTGGAGGGAAGATTGGAGACAACGATGGCAGTACTGGAGGGAAGATAGGAGGCACCGATGGCAGTACTGGAGAGAAGATTGGAGGCACCGATGGCAGTACTGGAGGGAAGATAGGAGGCAATAATGGCAGTACTAGAGGGAAGATTAAAGACAACGATGGCAGTACTGGAGGGAAGATTGGAGGCAATGATGGCAGTACTGGAGGGAAGATTGGCGTTAACAATGGCAATACTGGAGGAAACATCGGAGGCAACGATGGCAGTACTGGAGGGAAGAATGGGGGCAGCGATGGCAGTACTGGAGGGAAGATTGGAGGTAGCAATGGCAGTACTGGAGAGAAGATTGGAGGCAACGATGCCAGTACTGGAGGGAACATTGGAGGTAATGATGGCAGTACTGGAGGGAAGATTGGAGGTAGCAATGGCAGTACTGGAGAGAAGATTGGAGGCAACGATACCAGTACTGGAGGGAACATTGGAGGTAATGATGGCAGTACTGGAGGGAACATTGAAGGTAACGATGGCAGTACTCGAGGGAAGATTGGAGGCAACAATGGCAGTACTCGAGGGAAGATTGGAGGTAATGGTGTGAGTACTGAGGAAAATTGGAGGCAATGATGTGAGTACTGGGGGAGACAGAAGTTATAGATGGGGTTAAGCAGCCTACAGGTGGTTAGACAACAATTATAGATGGTGTTACAGCAGCCTACAGATGGAGAGACAACAGCCTACAGATGGTGGGACGGCAGCTATAGATGATGATACAGCAGCCTGCAGATATAGAGACAGCAGCCTATAGGTGATGAGACAGCAACCCACAGATGGTGATACAGTAGCCTACAGATACCGGAACCGGCGGGTTCCTGCTCTTTTTTAGAAAAAATCTTTTATTTATTGATTTTTAAAAAAAAAAAAAAATTAAAAAACCGACATGTGGTCCCCCCAATTTTGATACCCAGCCATGATAAAGCCTGACAGCTGGGGGCTCGTAGTCTCAGGCTGGGGAAACCCAGCCTAAAAATATCAGCCTCCAGTCGCCCAGAATTGTCACATCCATTAGATAGCTTTACCCAACTCTTCCTAAATGCCCTGGTGCGGTGGCAATCAGGGTAATAAGGGGTTAATAACAGCGTACAGCTGCTACTAAAAACTAGATTAGTGATGGCAGCGTCTATGTCAACCACATCACTAATCTGTAAGTGAAAGTAAACACAAACACAGAAAAAATCCTTTATTTGGAATAAAAGACAAAAAAAAAAACCTCTTTAACCCCTTTATCAACCCCCCCCCCCCAAACACCCCTGCAAGTCCGAAGTAATTTACACAAGATCCCACGGCGATTCAGCTCTGCTACAGCAAAGTCACAGCAAGCAGCCAGACAGCATGACCGCCCAGTGTGAGTGCAGAGAATGAATGCGCTGCGCAATGAACAGTGACGTCACTCAGGTCAATTGCGGTCACAGTTGGAGGTTCCCATGGTCCTTCACCTGTGAGCACAGGTAACCAGACCTCAGGTGAGCTCACAGACCTGCATCTCCTGCCAGAAAAACACAGTTTTTTTGCCAAGGGATGCAAATTTGGTGATGACATTTTTACACCATATTCCTGCTCCCGATCTCACCTCCTGGCAAAAAAACATGTTTTTTGACACATTTTCTGCCGCAGATTTTTGCTGTGATTTTTGCCACGGTTTTCTGCAAATGGTGAAAAATGGTGAAAAATTTTCAGCACCAAATCCACATCTCTTGGCAAAATCCCCCACAGTTTTCTGCCACGAGATGCAGGACTCACCTGAGGTGAGGTCACTGACTTTACTGAGGTCACCTGAGGTCAAGTTACCTGCTATTACAGGTGGAGGACCGTGGGAATCTCCAGCCATGATCTCAAATAACCTGAGTGAAGCCCTTGCTCATTGTGGCTCAGTCACTGTCTATCTGCACTCACAGCGGGCAGTCATGTTCTATGGCGCTTGCTGTGATATTTAGATTCAGTGAGATTGTAGCAGAGCTGAATCGCTGTGACATCTTGTGTGGATTACTTCGGACCTGCAGGGGTGTTTGGGGATTAATAAAGGGGTGAAAGAGGGAGTTTTTTGTCTTTTATTCCAAATAAAGGATTTTTTTGGTGTCTGTGTATATTTACTTTCATTTACAGATTAGTGATGCGGGTGTCATAGACGCCTGTGCCATCATTAATCTGGAGTTCAGTAGCAGCTGTGTGTTGTTATTAACCCCTGCTAGTACCCTGATTGCCTCCGCACCAGGGCAACAGAAGAGCTGGTAAAGTGCCGGGCTTGTCGCATCGAATGGATGCAACAATTCTAGGCAGCTAGAAGCTGATATTTTTAGACATCTTTGAATCCGCGCAGATCAGGACTTTTAGGCCTTGTGCGCACTAGGCGTTTTTGCCGCGTTTTTAGCGGCGTTTTTTACCGCGTTTTTGTGCTGAAAACGCAGTGACATTGCTTCCCCAGCAATGTCAATGGGTTTTCAGAAGTGCTGTCCTCACACAGCGTTTTTTTTTTAGCTGCGTTTTTGTGGTGACCACAAAAACGCAGCATGTCAATTATTTCTGCGTTTTCCACTGCGTTTTTCACTCATTGAATTCAATGAGATGTTAAAAACGCAATGAAAAACGCATATAGCCGCGTTTCTATGACTAAAAACGCAGCTATAAATGCAAGGGGTGGGCACTACAGTGACGTGTACAGGAAGAGGATTCCTTCTGTTGGTAAACACAGAAGCGTGAATCCTCCCGGTACCGTCACCGCTGCCTCCACCTCCCGTCCTGTGCATGTCAGCTCCGTGCGGCGCCATGTACAGGCAGGAGGTGGAGGCAGCGGCGAAAACCAAAGTGAACAGTAGAAAAAAAAAAATGTCATATACTCACCTGTCTGCAGGGTCCCGGTGCCATGCCCGCTCCCATCTCCTCCCGGTCCCGCCGCTCTGGCGGTGTGCAGTCTCCCCGGGGCAGGACCTTGCTTGCAGGACCTGGCGGTGGATCACCTGATGCAGTCACCTGACGCATCAGCTGATCGCAGTCTCGCCGGCTTTTTCGCGCCCGGCCGGCTATCAGCTGATCCTGCCGTCAGGGGACTTCATCAGCTGATTACCGGCAGCTCCGGCAGCGATCGTATAGGATCAGACTCCTGTCCAATCGATCGCTCCAGGAGCTGCCGGTAATCAGCACATAAGTGAGTATTATTTTTTTTTTTTTCTACTGATGCATCTGCTGATTGTATAATCGGCTTTTATACAATCAGCTGATGTGTGATGGGATTCAGGCACTTGATCCTGACACATCATCTGATCGCTTTGCCTTCCAGCAAACCGATCAGATGATATTGGATCCGGATTGGACGGCGCGGGACCCTAACCCAGGATTACTGCGGAGGGGGGGGGGGGTTTATTTCAATAAAGATGGAGTCACTAATTGTGTTGTGTTTTATTTCTAATAAAAATATTTTTCTGTGTGTTGTGTTTTTTTTTTATCATTACTAGAAATTCATGGTGGCCATGTCTAATATTGGCGTGACACCATGAATTTCGGGCTTAGGGCCAGCTGATAATATACAGCTAGCCCTAACTCCATTATTACCTGGCTAGCCACCCGGCTTCAGGGCAGCTGGAAGAGTTGGATACAGCGCCAGAAGATGGCGCTTCTATGAAAGCGCCATTTTCTGGGGTGGCTGCGGACTGCAATTCGCAGTGGGGGTGCCCAGAAAGCATGGGCACCCTGCACTGTGGATTCCAATCCCCAGCTGCCTAGTTGTACCCGGCTGGACTCAAAAATTAGGCGAAGCCCACGTCATTTTTTTTTTTAATTATTTCATGAAATAATTAAAAAAAAAGGGCTTCTCTATATTTTTGGTTCCCAGCCGGGTACAAATAGGCAGCTGGGGGTTGGGGGCAGCCCGTACCTGCCTGCTGTACCCGGCTAGCATACAAAAATATGGCGAAGCCCACGTCATTTTTTTTTTCTTTTTGGGCAAAAAACTGCATACAGTCCTGGATGGAGGATGCTGAGCCTTGTAGTTCTGCAGCTGCTGTCTGCTCTCCTGCATACACTAGTGAATGGAGGATGCTGAGACTTGTAGTTCTGCAGCTGCTGTCTGCTCTCCTGCATACACTAGTGAATGGAGGATGCTGAGACTTGTAGTTCTGCAGCTGCTGTCTGCTCTCCTGCATACACTAGTGAATGGAGGATGCTGAGACTTGTAGTTCTGCAGCTGCTGTCTGCTCTCCTGCATACACTAGTGAATGGAGGATGCTGAGACTTGTAGTTCTGCAGCTGCTGTCTGCTCTCCTGCATACACTAGTGAATGGAGGATGCTGAGACTTGTAGTTCTGCAGCTGCTGTCTGCTCTCCTCCATACACTAGTGAATGGAGGATGCTGAGACTTGTAGTTCTGCAGCTGCTGTCTGCTCTCCTCCATACACTAGTGAATGGAGGATGCTGAGACTTGTAGTTCTGCAGCTGCTGTCTGCTCTCCTGCATATACTAGTTCTGCAGCTGTCTGCTCTCCTGCATACAATGAACATTTTGAAGAAGGAAATGACATCAGACCTTTTTTTTTTTTTTTTTTTCATCAACAATCTTTAATGGCATTGTGCACTGATTAAAAACGCAGTGAGCAAAAACGCAGCAAAAAACGCACCAAATCGCGGCAAAAACGCATGCGTTTTTGCCGCGTTTTTTTAGCCGCGGGTGCGTTTTTTAGACAAAAACGCACATAAAAACGCAGCGTGAAAAAAACGCCTAGTGCGCACATACCCTTACAGTCTGTGTCCGCCCAGCCCGATTTATAAGCTAGGTGCCTTTCATAGGTGGCACTGGAGAGTGAGCTTTCCTCATCCTGATGAAGGACTGATTGGCAGACCTTTCTCCCAGTGAGCGCTACTGGTCTATATCTCCCTATCCCACCTCGGGGTCTCCACCAATAGAATTAGTGCCCGTAGAAATAAATGAACACTATACAGTCCCTGACAGAAGTTCTGCCGCTTATCCATGTTATGTAAATAAAAGCTTATAACCTGACTTTAAAATCATCCATTGGTTTTATAAATTACTCTTTTGAAAGCTGAAACCCTCCCAAATTTGCTTTAGGTTATGAAAATAAAGTTGCTGCAAAGCTGAAATATTGATTATTTAATGAACACAGAAAGATCAGATTTTGGCCACATAAAAGTTTTGTCGCCTTGTCATATAATGCACCCAATCCTAGTTTACATCCTCACTTGTGCTCACTAAATAATCGGTTAATTAGTGGGTGTGTATAAAAAGAAACCCAGCACAACAGACCTTCCGTTGAACTGCAACTTGACCTCTGACAACATGCCAAAAATCCACCCTGCGACTAAAGCCTTGATTATCAAGAGGCTGAAGACCAGATCCGCTGTAGAGGTGGCTTGCACCTTTAATGTGTCTCAGCGTCAAGTACAAAGAATTAAAAAAGATTTGAAGAGACTGGAGATGTTTTTGACAAGCCCAGGTCCAGCAGACCCTGGAAGACAACTGCTCAGGAGGAACGTTTGTTGGTTAGAAAATCCAAATCCAGCCCATCTTCCACTGCAGCAGAGCTCCAACAGGCCTGGTCACCTTAAGTTCCTGTGTCGACTAGAACAGTTTGTAGGATTCTGTCTTGAAATGGCCTCCATGGTCGAATCAGTGCGCAGAAGCCAGCACTAAACAAATGGTAATTAAAAAACCGTGTGGCATTTGCCAAGTCCCACAGCCTGCTAAACAGATGGACACTGGAAAAGTGGCAGAAGGTGGATTTCTCTGATGAATCTTCAGTTGAATTACACCACAGCCACTGCAAATACTGCAGGAGACCTACTGGAGCCCGTATGGATCCAGAAAACAGTTCAGTTTGGTGGTGGAAAGATCATGGTCTGGGGTTACATTCAGTATGGGGGTGTGCGAAACATTTGCAAGGTGAAAGGCAATATCAATAGACTAAAATATCAAGAAGTATTAGCTACCTCTTACATTCCCAATCATAAAAGGGGTCAAATTCTGCAGCAGGATGGTGCTCCATCTCATACATCCATCTCTACAACAAAGTTCCTCCTGGCAAAGAAGATCAAGGTGCTCAAGGACTGGCCAGCCCAGTCACCAGACATGACCATCATTGAGCATGTTTGGGGTAGGATGAAAGAGGAAGCTTGGAAGACAAAACCAAAGAATCTAGATGACCTCTGGGAGGCATGTAAGACTGCATTCTGTGCTATTCCTGATGAATCATCAATAAATTGTATGAATTATTGTTGAACCGCATGGATGCAGTCCTTCAAGCTATGGAAGTCACACACAATATTAAATATGGCTCTAATAGCACCACAACTTCATTCACCAATGTTATGCAACATATCTGCATTAGAAGTTAATTATTTGAATTTCACATTACTTTCTGTGGGCGACAAAACTTTTGTCTTGCCAAAATCTGACCTTTCAGTGTTCATTAAATGATCAATATTTCAGCTTTGCAGCAACTTTATTTTCATAACCTAAACCAAATTTGGGAGGGTTTCAGCTTTCAAAGAGTAATTTATAAAACCAATGGATGAATTTAAAGTCTGGTTATTATAAGCTTTTATTTACATAACATGGATAAGCGACAGGACTTCTGTCAGGGACTGTACATTATCCTGTGGGATGTGGACTTTCCCTTTATATAGCGTCACTTTGCTTTGTTTTTTCTTTCATACTTTTGCCTTTGATGTCTTCGACAGATACAGGCACGACCTTGCCCATCTCTCCGCACATGAAGCCCGGGATTAACATCTTCTGGATACTTTGTGGCACTTTCATGTTCCTCTCACTAAACAAAATGATCACAAGTGTTTCCCTGCCACTCTGGGGAGTACAGATGATCAAAGGGGCTTCACACCCAAAAGCAGGAGGGGCCCAAAAAAAACCCTCAAACGCCGGATTCTCATCTCACAAAGGGATGAAAAGCTGCTGATGACGACATAACCTCCAGAGATGCAATCCTTCCAGCCCAAGATGTCAGGGGCCACATATTATTGCCTTTAACTGAGAACATTCATGGCATTGACAGACATGGAATAAAACTTTTTTTTCTTAAAGGGATCATCCACTTTACCTTTTTGCAAGAAGGGTCCTCGCAAACTGATCACAACGTTTTTATTGCTGTGACCTTAAGCGATCAAATCTAATTGGAAACTAAAATAATTTTTGCAATTGTTTTTTGTTAAAAATGTTATAACGAAAGATTTTTTTCTGCACATTGCCGGCTGCTGAATGAGTGAACTGAGAATCTGTCAGTGAGCTCATCCTGACAGGATATTCATAAACATGTTATCTGTCTTTCAACTGGCAACCACAAGAAAGTTGAGCTGATTTATTCATAAATCCACTGAGAGGAGCTCAGAAGAAGGCAGATAAATGAGATACAATTACAAACCCTTCTGTCAGTACGAGCTCACTGAAGGATTCTCTGTTGAGTCATTCTGCAATGTTAAGGGAAACAAAATGCCTTTAAAAGTCAAATGTTATAAATGCATTAAAGAAACCCAATTAAAAAAAAGATTTTTAGGCAAAATACGTGCATTTAGGTAAAATATGTAACTCCAAAAATTGTCCCCAAGAGCTTCCATATCCTTCAATTTCACCCAACTGTAGTCAGAATTGTTTGGTGTTGGGAAGACTTGTTATAATTTTTGACTCTGTTTTGGCAGCTGCTTGCATTCCCGATAAAATGATTTATTACAGCTCCCAATTTTCCTCTGTTATTCTTCCTGCAAAAGTCAGTAATGTTGGCAGCTGGGTATTACCATTCGCTCCTTGTCAACAGATTGTGTCGCTATAGACTCTGATAATGTCCAATTAGTGTCCCAATTTTAAAAAAAATCCACACAAAAATGAAATCTTACATTGCGCTGTTCCTCTGTTATTCCTCCTGGTAATGTACAAATAGAATTATATTTGGCCAATACCCTGGCCTTTGTGAAAAAAAAAATGTGTTCCTACATTGTCTTGTTAGTGTCTTGACTAGATACAATATTCCCCGATGCCGGACCCCTGAGACCCTCGAAGCTTCTCCGAATGTTTTTTGTTTCTTCGTAATTTCCTTTTAATATATTTTCTCCGAAAATGTGTCATCTCAGCGAGAAGAGGAGGATCAGAGGGATCAGACCGGGATGAAAGAAGATCAGGGGAATCCTTTAAACACAGATCAAGTGACTGGAAGGATTCCAAGAGACGCCGCCGGGAAAACGCCACATTCCGAGGAATCGTCAGATTTAGTTCTGGAAGTCGAGGATTTCCCTGCACATACAGAAGGACAGATGGGGGTCACTAAAGGGCAACGCCAGTGCGACACCACTAATATGGCGAAGACGATCCCGACAGGAATAGGATATTATACCCACTAAGTCCAGCACCAGATAACAGTGACATCCACAGTGCCCCCATAATAACAGTGACATCCACAGTGCCCCCATAATAACAGTGACATCCACAGTGCCCCCATAATAACAGTGATATCCACAGTGCCCCCATAATAACAATGACATCCACAGTGCCCCCATAATAACAATGACATCATCAGCGCCCCCATAATAACAGTGACATCCACAGTGCCCCCATAATAACAGTGAGATCCACAGTGCCCCCATAATAACAGTGACATCACAGTGCCCCCATAATAACAGTGATATCCACAGTGCCCCCATAATAACAGTGACATCCACAGTGCCCCCATAATAACAGTGACATCCACAGCGCCCCCATAATAACAGTGACATCCACAGTGCCCCCATAATAACAGCAATATCCACAGTACCCCCATAATAACAGTGACATCCACAGTGCCTCCATAATAACAGTGATATCCACAGTGCCCCCATAACAGTGACATCCACAGTACCTCATAATGACATTATAATGTTCCCATAGGATTCGATGGATGTCATGGGACATTACACAATTGTATTACGTTGGAACTTCAAGGATTTCTTTTTATATTAATAAATTGATGAATGAGGTAGTGTGTTTGGGGGAGTCTTTATTCATATAAACTATTTTTTAATGTGTGTGTTTTTTAACTCCATATTTGCCAGACTAGTAATAGGGTTATCTAATAGTCGCCTCTCCATTACTAAACCCTGATCTTGATGCCAGCTGTCAATTCACATCTGACATAAACCCCAAAAAATATTACCCCAATTGCCACCGCATCAGGGCAATCGGGAAGAGCAGAGCAAAGCGCCAGAATTGGAACATCATCTAGGGCGGCTGTGGGCTGCTATTTTAGGCTGGGAAGGGCCAAATACCCATGGATCTTCCCACACTGATAATACCAGCCCCCAACTGTCTGCTTTACCTTGGCTGGTTATCAAAAATAGGGAGGTAAAGATTCCGAGTCTTACTGTGAATACTGTGAACATTGATTAGATGTTGTAGTACTGACTTGTAAAAGGAGCGATATACAATTTTCTTGTCATTTTGCTGATAATATTGTTATTATTAATATTAATATTATTTTTTTTTATGTAATGATTTGTTTGCTTTTGAAAATCAATAAAAATTATAATTTTAAAAAAAAAGAGGGAGGGACCCAAGACTTTTTTTTTTACTTATTTCAATAAATATTTTTTAAAAATTGCATGGGGTCCCCTCTATTTTTGATAACCAGCCAAGTTACAACAGACAGCTGAGGGTTGCAGCCCGCAGCTGTTTGCTTTACCTGTGCTGGTTATCAAAAATAGGGGGGCCCCATGCCATTTCTTTTTTCATTTATTGTTCACAGCAGGGTCCAGGCATCTTCCGCAATGCCAAAAAGCTTGTTGATTGGCTCAGCCTTTCAATGAACTTTATTAGCATGTGAACACCATCCAAACTTGGACATGGACTCCTGTGAAAAGTCCATGTTCAGGTTTGAGCACCGGATATAAGGAGTCCGGTATGGACCCTGAACATTACTGTTAGGGTCCACTCATCCCTATATAGGAAGCTTCTTGCCTGCTCCTCAGTCTGGTCGCACATTGCACAACATATGACGGCGCGTCACTCAGGAAGGTAAATATTAGTAATTCTGTCGCTAGGGATGAGTCAGGAGCAATGTCAGACGTGTTCAGACACAGGTTTTCATCCCGAAAACAAGCCCTGGTCCTCTCAGCAGGAGGGGTCACTACGAGGCCTATTACAAAACCCTACAGGAAAACAGCTCATTACTAATTACAGTAATTATAGCCGGGACCGTCTGGGTAATGTGCCGCAATGAGCTCCCCGTCATGTGTGACCTTCGCAATGCCGCGGAGTATAAGGAGTTAATGATGACACTACGGACTCCTATTTATACCGGGAAATCACATGAAATGAGGACGTCTGGGAATCCTGTTACCTATAACGGAGGAATGAATTCTCTAAGTGTAACTCCACCCAACGTTTGGCCACGTCACCCCACTCCACCCCTCCAAAAAAGCACCATAATAAGAAGACGATAACCACTTCTGTTTAAATTGCACCATCATAGAATATACTCGGTGTTTTACGGTTGTGACATGTCACCACCTCTGTTTGCTTTCAGTGAATGAGAATTCTCCTTGTCACCTGTCCCTGTACACAGTTAGTCCTGCTCTCAGCAGAGATGTATCTAGTGTCGCGGGCGGGGAGGGAGCTGTCGCTGCTGCGCTCTCGCTGGCGCTCGGGTCCAGCGCTGCTGCTGCTGCTGCTCGGTGGCTCGAGCGGTGGGCCGGATCCAGGGACTCGAGCGGCGCTCCTCGCCCGTGAGTGAAAGGGGTGGTTTGGTTTGGGGATTTGGTCCGTGACGCCACCCACGGGTCGTGGTGAAGATGGGCACCACCGCTGCTAGTGACGGGGATCCCGGGAGCGTTGTTAGAGAGCAGCTGGGATGTTTCTCTCCCCTCCGTGGGTAGGGGTTGGTGGTCCCGGGGCCCGGTTGAGGTGACGGGGAAGCAGGGCTGGCAAGGTGCAGGGTCGCTTGGACTGCGCAGCGCGGTGCCGGATGGCACGGTAGTACTCACTCAGCCACAAATGGATGCAAAGTCTCTGGTAAAACAAACGGCTGGATGGACGGGTCCTGCTGTGGCCTCCCCCGGACGGTTGGTGGTGGCTGCCCTTCTCTGCACCTTTTGTGTGTGTTCGGTCCCGATGGCTTCCCACCGGTAACCCGCTCCCCAGCGTGGATATGTGCCGGAGGAGCCCTTTTGCCCGCAGGCTCTGGCCCTGGGAACTCTAGCTGTCAATTGTTTCAATAAATTGTTTGAGATGAGGAAATCACCATTGCTGCTTCTACATAATTGCCCAACAGTCATGATAAAATATCACTGTAGGATGATCTTTTGACGTTTTCCATAAATTTGACCTGAAATACAAATATCCTGAACATTTTGAGAGTTGAGTAAAACACTGATGGTAAAAACTGAAACATGAATCAAAAACTGATGAAAGTTGAGTCCAGAACACCGATGAACAACAATAGGAAAAAAAAATCATTAACATCTGAATGAAGCTTTATGCTGTTTTCTATCATGTGGTGTTTGGTTGGGGCAGGTTGTGTTGCGCTGTGTTCTGCTGATTTATGCTGTGCATTGTCTTGTGCCCTGTTGTTCCTCAGCGTCCTGCTGTGTTGTATTATGCCTTGTATTGTATTGTTTTGTCATATATAGTTATTTATCGTGTATTGTCTCGTGCTGCGCTGTTTGCTGTTGCTATTTCCTTTTTATTTGCATTATATCGTGTTGTGTTATTAGAAGGTTTGTCGTGCATTGTTGCTTTGTATCATGTCAGGTTATACTGTTCAATGCTGCGTTCTATTGTTATTTCTCATGTTGTGTTGTACTTGTATTACATCACATTGTATTATTTGTTGTGTGTAATATCATGCTGTGTTGCATTACATGTTCTTTTATTATGTCATATTGTGCTATTTTATATCTTGTAGGGGGTTTACTTCATATTACATTGTGTTTTGTATTGTTGTGATGTTTTAAATATGTTTTGTATTATATCGTCATGACGTAGTATATCCTCTTTTATGTCATTTTGCACTATAATATGTAATAAGTAATATTGTGTTGATTTGTACAGTAAAATCTCGTAAGTGTAATATATTGGCCCTGAAAAATCAGTGCCTTTGTGCCTAGATTTGTGCGTTTTGCACCTTTTTTATTTCAACCAATTCAATATTTTATATTATATTAAATATTTTATTTGTGATTTTTTTTTCTTAAAGTTTATTTTATATGTGCTTTACTTGTTTCTTTTTATTTTTCTTTCCAATTTGTGGGTGGAGTTTAGCAATTTCAGAAGTTTTCACCTGATTCATTTGCAATAAGTCGCAAAATTTGGAGCAATTTCACTTCAATCCTATACTGGTGTATTTTCAAGTACGCCCAAAATTTTATGCTTTTTGAGACTTTTAGTGCCAAAAGTTATAGACAGGAAAAAAGCCCATTTTTTACTTTGTGCCATATTAATGAATCGTATGTGCTTTTTTGATGAATTTGACGTAAAAAAAAAAAAAGAAACTAATGCCACGAGATAAAAAGGAAAAGTGACTTAAAAGCAAATGATGAATCGGGGACCATTGTCTTTTTTGTATATTTCTAATAATGAATCGGGGCTATTGTCTTTTTTGTATATTTCTAATGATGAATTGGAGGCCATTGTCTTTTTTGTATATTTCTAATGATGAATCAGGGCTATTGTCTTTTTTCTATATTTCTAATAATGAATCGGGGACCATTGCCTTTTTTGTATGTTTTTGATGATGAATCGGGGCCATTGCCTTTTTTATATACTTCTAATGATGAATCGGGGGCCATTGTCTTTTTTGTATATTTCTAATGATGAATTGCGCTATTGTCTTTTTTGTATATGTCTAATAATGAATAGGGGACTATTGCCTTTTTTGTATGTTTTTAATGATGAATCGGGGCCATTACCTTTTTTATATACTTCTAATGATGAATCGGGGACCATTGTCTTTTTTGTATATTTCTAATGATGAATCGGGGACCATTGTCTTTTTTGTATATTTCTAATGATGAATCGGGGACCATTGTCTTTTTTGTATATTTCTAATGATGAATCGGGGACCATTGTCTTTTTTGTATATTTCTAATGATGAATCGGGGACCATTGTCTTTTTTGTATATTTCTAATGATGAATCGGGGATCATTGTCTTTTCTGTATATTTCTAATGATGAATCAGGGCCATTGACTTTTTTGTATATTTTTAGAGATGACTCAGGGCCATTGTCTTTTTTGTATATTTCTAATAATCAATCTGGATCATTGTCTTTTTTGTACTGTATATTTCTAATAATGAATTATAAGCCTTTGTCTTTTTTGTATATTTCTAATGATGAATCGAGCCATTGTCTTTTTTCTATATTTCTAATAATGAATTGGGGATCATTGTCTTTTTTGTATATTTCTAATGATGAATCAGGGGCCATTGTCTTTTTTGTATATTTTTAATGATGACTCAGGGCCATTGTCTTTTTTTTATATTTCTAAAAATGAATCGGGGTTCATTGTCTTTTTTTGTATATTTTTAAAGATAACTCAGGGCTATTGTCTTTTTTGTACTGTATATTTCTAATGATGAATCATAAGCCATTGCCTTTTTTGTATATTTCACATGATGAATCGGGCCATTGTCTTTTTTCTATATTTTTAATGATGAATCAGGGCTATTCTTTTTTGGGTACTTCTAATGATGAATCAGGGGCTATTGTCTTTTTTGTATATTTCTAATAATGAATCGGGGGATCATTGTTTTTTTTTGTATATTTCTAATGATTATCTTTTTTGTATATTTCTAATGATGAATCTGGCTGTTGTCTTTTTTGTATATTTCTAGTGATGAATTGGGCCATTGCCTTTTTTGTATATTTCTAGTGATTGTCTTTTTTTGTATATTTCTAATGATGAATCGGGGGCCCTTGTCTTGTGTATATTTCTAATGATTAATCAAGGACCATTGTTTTTTTTTTAACATTTCTTGATGATGAACTGTTCTAACATGGCGGCTCAGTATGTTATATTCTAGCACTGGGCTTCTGAGTTTCATACTGACCATTTTGATAGAGCATACATGTACAACCAGTACTAAATTCAGGCCTGGTTCGTGTGGCCTTAATATTAGATTGTTAGCTCCTCAGGAAGGGACCAACGAGACTATTATGGGCCCTCACCTGACTATTGCATGGCAAACTCTTTGCTTTGCAGGCATTGATTCTGGACTTCTACACAATAGCCACTTTCTTATTGCATCTGCTTTTTAGCAAGTGTTTCATCTCACCTCAGAGCTGGATTCACAACTACACTGCTCAGTACCGCTGTACAATGTCCTCACTGCTGCTGCTCCTTCTGAAAATGTGCCACATAGATACAGGAGGTCAGGAGTGTTTTTATTTGCTTAGTGTCACACAGTGGTTGGCTCTATACTCGCCGAGTGTCATGGCGGCATCTAACACTGTTCACACTACAGAATCTCACACTCCACACCATACCTTCCCTGGTGCTTTTAACTTGCACAGACAGGCTCGGGTGTCGACCAGCTGTGTTCTCATTAGTGACCGCGCTTGCATGAGTTAATTTCTACTATCCTTCTGGTTACCTCTTGGATCATATGTTGTGGGAGACTTATTACAGTTTCTCCCCTCCTTTTTAAGATGGTGGGGCCTGTCTTCCAACGTTGACTATAGCTTTTGCTAAATCGGCCCGTGTGCTGTTGTGTTCCAGTTGCTGATGATTTATTGTATACTGCTTGGTGTGCTGTAGAAATCCTCTCATCTTGTTATTTCCTCCCTGCTCTATATTTCCTCCTTATCACGTCAATACGTCTTATATCTCTATGTGTGCTAGCTGTGTGATAGAGTTTTTGGTTTCCCCGTTTATCTATGTGACACCCTGGCCTATCAGGTCGTCACAGGGTATTGTGCAATCTGCCCTTCTGTGCAATATCCACCTCCTCCTTGGTTAAGGGTCCCCAACCATTGGTGTTGCCAAGAACAAGCTAATCAAAATCCTAGGAAGACTCTGCAACACACCCACCAGACACACCAATGGACGGTCTGAGTGGAATAGGGTCGCCCACTTGGGGGGTTGGTTTAAGGGGAGGTCAGAAGTGTCAGGAGACAGTGAGTTGAGCGGTGGCTCTCGAGAGGAGAGGTCACGGAGCAGTGAAGTGTTGGAGGTGAGGAGCTAGGCTCCTTGAGGCTACTAGGTGGCAGACGTTGATCTGGGCCTGGTAGGAGCTGGACCCTGGTCGCAGAGGATCGTGACAAGGGGCACGAACTGTGCCAGGGGCCAGGGCACGACGTGGTACGTGAACCATAGGTCAGGGAGTAGCTTCATGCATCCTGACAATTTACCCGACGAGGACAGAGTCTTCAAGATCCGTTCTCCACCCGCTCCAGAATCTGGGTACTAGCGCAATGAGGGGGATAGAACTTTCCACACACATGGTCCAGAAAATCCCAAGTGTGAACCCTGAGAGCAAGTTCACCCAGTTAGCCATACTGGTGAGCGGGACCCGACCAGTTTCACACTGAAGGGACCAAATAACGAATGAGGTGCCAAGGCAACGGTCACAGACTGACAGGCAACACCAACGGGCACGGGATCCAGGCACGCTCCCTCCAAGCGGCAGTGGTGTCCAGAACTTTGGTTTACCACAGTTGTCGGTGTCAGTGTTATTGGACTGAGTGAGTACACCAACGACCCCCCTACCATCCCAACGGCACCTCCCCGTCGCCCGCATCTAGTCACGGGGCATTCCCCCTACCCATGGAGGAGTCAACCATCTTGCTGCCCGCACCATCGCCACCGGGTACTTCCCATTGCAGCTGTGGTACTACATCTTACCACGCACCACAGGTGGCGTCACGAACTGTCCATACAATCCCCTGCAAATAACCCCCCTTGATAACACCCCTTGGGGGTGGCACATCTATATCTGGATTCAACCACTCCTGTCCTGGTCCTCCCCTGAGGTGGCAGATTAGGGGTATAGGATTAGGGCTTGCCAGGAGCAGGGAAAGGAAGGCAGCCCAGACATCTTCACCATTAGATGTATTTCTAGGATTAGGGACAGCTAGGGCCCCCCTAGCTTGAGAGCCAGTCTAGGATCCCCAGTCTTCTGTTATCCCTTGACACCCTGTGACACTTAGTATGGGAGGCATCATCTTAGCTACTCTTTACCCACTAGCTCAGAGACAACTGAAAATTAAAGATAGAGATTGCAGATGGGAAATAGGCTAGATGTCATATAATGACCAGTAATAGATTTATTCCTTATGTACACACACGGCAGTGTATGGAGAACAGTATCCCCTCACACCCTGTGACATTTGGTAACGAATGCATCATTTTAGCAAGTCTTTACCCACTAGTTGAGAGACAACTGAAAATCAGAGCTAGAGCTTGCAGATGGAAATTTGGTTAGAAATGTAGGCTAGATATTATATAATGACTAGAAATAGATTTATTCCTCATGTACACACACGGCAGTGTATGGAGAACGGTATTCCCTCCCACCCTGTGACACTTAGTATGGGATGCATCATTTTAGCTAATCTTCACCCACTTGTCAGAGACAACTGAAAATTAGAGATAGGGCTTGCAAATGGTAAATTTGGTTAAAAATGTAGTCTAGATGTCATATAATGACTAGAAATAGATGTATTCCTCATGTCCACACACGGCAGTGTATGGAGAACAGTATCTCCTCACACTCTGTGACACTTAGTAAGGAATGCATCATTTTAGCCAGTCGTTGCCCACTAGCTCAGAGACAACTGCAAATTAGAGATAGAGCTTACAGATGGGAAATGTCACGATTCCGATGTGCAGAACATTCTGTATCATTCTGCTATTCTCTCCTACAGAGCTGGTATATATTGCTAATGGTGCAGAGCGTTTTGCAGGATGAATGCTCTGCTAGTTGTTTCACAAGCACTGGGTTTCATGCTGGTTCTGGGAGGTGCTCTTACAGATGCTTCTTGTTCCGGTGATTGCTTTGCTTCATTAGGGAGCCTGTTAGCTCAGGACACCGCCAGTTGCACTTCCTGTTTACAGTTGTACTGTTGGCTCCCGTGGTGCTCAGTGTCAAGATCTCTGCCTGTCCTCCCCTCTTTCTGCTGTGAATTCCCGACTTCTGGCCTCGGACTTCCTCCTGACCACATCCCCGCCTGCTCCCTGTATTTTGTACATACTCTGCTGGAACCCTGACCTTTGGCTTGTATCCTGACCTCATCTCAGTGCCCCCCCGTGTACTGTCATTTCCTCCTGGTATATGATCTTGGCCTGTCTGACTACCACTGCATACAAGTAATGTCTAGCACCACCTTGGGACAGTCATCACAGGAAATGTAGTTAAAAATGTACGTTAGATGTCATTTAATGACTAGAAATATATTTATTTATAGGGTATGGAGAACAGTCACCCATAATTACAGGTGCACAGTAAATGTGAATAACACCCATGATTTCATATACTCTATACAGTGGTACCTCGCTTAACGAGTAACCCTCTTAACGAGAATTTCGCTATACAAGCAAAGCTTTCTGTAAATTTGTAACCCGCTTTACGAGAAAGCTTTGCTGTATGAGCGAAATTCTCACCGCACACACTTCCGGTTTCATACATCCACCACACTCTGACCCGCACTTGCAGTCCACACAAACACACATGTACGCACAAACACACACGCACGCACACACATACAGTATAATGCTCACCTTACCTTCCGTTCCACCGCTGGTCTGATGGTTCTTGTAGTTCCCGGGTACATCGCGGCGTCCTCGCGGCGAACTACAAGACCCAGGAGGCCTGCGATGGAACGGAAGGTAAGGTGAGCATATAATATAACATAATATGTTTACCTTTCGTTTCATCGCCGGCCTCCTGGGTGCTGTAGTGCGCCGCTCCGCTCCAGTCCACGCTGTGTCTCTGCATCCATAGCGACGAGGGAGGAACTTCCTGTCACCGCTAATGAAAGGCAGAGCGCTGGCCAATCAGAGGCAAGCGGCTCTGCCTTTGACGTCAGCGCTCTGGCCGGGAACTTCCTGCCTCGTTGTTATGGTAACGCGTTACACAGCCCGGCCCCGTACCAGAGAACAGCAAGTCCCAGCAGACCGGCGATGGAACGGAAGGTAAGGTGAGCATATAATATGTGTGTGCGCATGCGTGCATGTGTGTCTGTGTGAGTTTGTGTGTGTGTGTGTTTGTGAATGTGTGGAATGATAGAATAGGGGACCAGGATGGGACATTTAACTAGTTGTGGAACGGATCGTCAGCATTGCAATGATTTCCTATGGGAAATCTTGCTTTGCTGAACGAGTACCTTGATTAACAAGCACAGTCCCAGAACGGATTGTTCTCGTTAAGCAAGGTTCCACTGTATATTGCACCTTGAACAGAGCAGCAAAGGCATATGGATTCAGTAGTGTGGAAAAATGAGGCATACAGTATATATATACAGTATATATATATTTATGTTTGCATGCTTTATATAGTTTCTTTTGTATCTTAAAGGGGAAATTGCTCTGCATTAATCATCATTGTAGCAGCGTGTAACTCCTGGAGACTTGTGATATTAATATTCCAGACCCTGATGCATATATTTTCATATTTATCTGTATGTCGTCCTTGTTTGCGGGGAGAATGTGAGATTTTGATGATTTGCTGTTCTGCCAGTGACAGTTATTGTGCTGCTATTTGCACCTCATTGACTGGAAGCTGCGCGGAGTCATCAGAAGAAGCAGTTATTACTGATGCTCCACGATAAATCACTTCTCACATCTTACATTACATCCCGAGGGCCGGTCAGGACCAGATCCTCAGCGACTTAACAATTTCCATCAAGCGAGTGAAACAAGATGAACACGTTTCTCCGATCCTTCTCAAATGGCAAAAGGACGGGATCTCCGGAAGCAAAAACACTTATTCTCTGGAGTAGATGCCTTAAAAACCTTGCCGCAAAGTTCAGATACGTCATTAGTGTACACAGCTCATGAAATATTCACTCATTACAGGACACTGGAGAAAAATGACCTTTATAATCATTCATGGCTCGATAGACATCACACTAACTATATACGAGTCATGGCCGAAAGTGTTGACACCCTTGAAATTGTTCCCAAAAGTGAAGTATTTCTCCCAAAAAAGTATTACAATTACACATTGTCATGGTGGAATATGGGGGGGTTGTGTATAATTTTGTGTAGGTTCGTATTCTAGGTGTGCTGCTCTGTCCATTCTGTATTCCTTGTGTGTACATTGTCCTGTTTGCAGGTTTAATCGCCCCCTGCCGGGCTTTTGTCACTAAGTCTGGGGGAGGGGGCCTGGGATCCACCTAAACTCTCTGTTTACCTGGCAGATTGGTCAGTCTGTCGGACAATTTCAAGAGAGAAGGAAGAAGATTTATCCTCTGGGGGAGAAGCTGCAGCTACATGCAGCACCCCAGAATTGCTGGAGGATTGTGACTTACCATCGGGACATTTATGCTATTGCTGGACTATTTTACCCTCTGTGTGGTGGATTATTTGATGGGCATTGTGGATTGTATGGAATAAATATTCTTTGGATTTTTCACTCATCTCTCACCCTGTTTATTGTGTGATATCAGAGAAGGACCCCGTGACACACATTTTTGTTATAGACATGATTATTTCCATTGTGTGTATTGAAACAACACAAAAAAACACCAAAAAAAGGCAAATTGGACATAATTTCACACAAAATGACAAAATTGCCAGCATCCTCAACGCAATATTTGGCTGCACACCCTTTACCCTTTGGAATAAATACCTGCAATCTATCGCTTCCTATAATCGTCCATAAACTTCTTACTCCTCTCACCTGGAATTTCGGACTCTTTTTTTATAATCTGCTCCAGGTCTCTCATATTTGGAAGCTTCTTCTCTTCTCCAAACAGCAATTTTAAGATCTATCCACGGGTATAAATAGGATTTACATCTGGAATCATTGTTGCCACTTCAGAACTCTCCAGCGCTTTGTTTCCATCCATTTCTGGGGCTTCTTGACGTGTTTGAGGTCATTGTCCTGCTGGAAGACTCATGCCCTAAGACATAAACTCAGCTTTCTGACAATGGATACTACATTGCCACCCAAAATCCTTTGGTGATCTTCAGATTTCATGATCTCATGCATACAGTCAAGGCTCCCAGTGCCAGAGGCAGCAAAACAACCACAAAACATATTTGAGCCTCCACCATACCTGACTGTAGGTCCAATGCTCTTTTCTTCATTGTCCTCATTCTGTTTTTCCTAAACAGTAGAATTATGTGCTTTACCAAAAAACTCAATCTTGGTCCAAGGAAGGCCTGCTGGAAGACCAATGACCTAGGATACAAATTCAGCTTTCTGACACTGAAAACTACATTGGCACCCAAAAACCTGTGGTAATCTTCAGATTTCATGATGTTTTCCACACAATCGAGGCCCCCAGTGCCAAAAGCAGCAAAACAACCCCAAAACATCTTTGAGGCTCCACCATACCTGACTGTAGGTCCAATGCTCTTTTCTTCATTGTTCTCATTCTGTTTTTCGTAAACAGTAGAATGATGTGCTTTACCAAAAAACCTCAATCTTGGTCTCAGGAATACCTGCTAGAAGACCCACGAACTAGGATGCAAACCCACCTTTCTGGCCCTGGGCACTACATTGCCACCCAAAATCCTCTATAAATCTTCAGATTACTGTGTGCAAGACATCTTGCAAAGGCCCTCATTGCCAGAGGCAGCAAAACAGCCCAATATATCTTTGAACCGCCACCATATGTGACTGTAGGTCCTGTGTTCTTTTCTATGTATGCATCATTCCATTTTCAGGAAACAGTAGATGCTATGCACATTCCAACATGGGTAAATGAAGCCTATCTCACTGCAGCCGTACCTGCAGCCTACTGGTTCCTTTACAGACTGGTATCCTTAGCTGCACAGCTTCTAATGGCTCCTGCCCAGGCTGGAATATCCCTAGCCGCTACACCAGAAATCCACAACTTGGATCTGTCTGCCTAAAAGGCTATAGATTTTCTCATCCCTAGAAATGAACGGACATGTGGAAATTCGGTTCAGTGGGTTCAGCAGGACGTTAGATAAAATTCGGTTTGGGACCTGAACTTAATCAGAACCCCAATGGAAGTCACTAACTGGGCAGTTCGGGTCTCAGCCCACATGCAGCCAGCCATAAACAGATCACTTTTTAAAGGGTGGATGAACAGGGTTTTTTCATTATTTTTTTGGGGGGTGCACATCATATCCGAACATGCTGTATTTGCCCCTATTGTGAGCCGTTCAAACACTGTAAGCGGCTCACACTGGGCAGAGCACCGAGCGTACCCGAGCACAGAGATGCTCGTACGAGTGGTGTTCATACATAAAGCACCTGAACTCCAAACCCAAACACTTTTTTCTAAAGTCTGTGTTTGGTACGAACACCAAACTTTGGGTTCACTGAACTGTACTTGTCTGTCAAGAAGAACCAAAGGAAAGGTTGCTAGGCACTATAAACCAAGATAGGAAAACGCACAGACAAATAATAAATGCAAGCAAGGGTAAACTCCTTACAACCTAACAGAAAATAAAAATCAGGTGTAGGAAAACCAAATGAGAAAACACAGAGAAAAAAACAATGGTCTCTGAATAAATCTCTTAGCTGCAGGGTTAGAGCTACTCAGCAGTAATCCACATATAAATATAACCAGCAGGGAAGGCTAGTATCCAGAAAGTATAAATATCCCCACCCGGGATGTGATAGGACAGAGAAAATGAGCAAGTGCGAACACCTGAGAAATGCAAACCAAAAGGATGGAAGCAAAGGTAAAAGACAATCAGCATTTGGACAGGGACTGACCAGGCTCTGGTACAGCAAGCAAGGAAACTGAATAAGCAGCAAAAGGCCACCAGTTCGAGTCCCAAACTCGAGTCAAGACAATAGAATGATGTGGTTTACCAAAAAGCTCTATCTTGGTCTCATCTGTCAACAAGTCACTTTCCCAGAAGGTTTTTCATTTACTCGAGGACATTTTGGCAAACTGCAGTCTAGCTTTTTGTGACGACTGAGCCCTAACACTGTCATGTGGATGGACAAACCAGGGGAGATTGAAAACCTGGTCCGAAAACAGGCTAGTACTTGCCCTAGACCAGATCTTGATTTGTCCCTGCCTAACAGGAAAGGTTGGCACCCTACGATCACGTAATTGAGCCCCCACTCGTAAACGGCTGACCCTCAGTGTCCTTAACTGCACCCTTAACTATAAACTAAGTGTAACACACACAAAAAAATAAACATAACTAGAGTGCACAGAGGCAGAGGATGAGACACCAGGCTAGAAAGGTGCAATCACAGTCATACAGGAATGATGGAATACAAGAAACCAAAAGAATAACAGAATATGTGGAATCCCTCCCAAACCTAAAGGAAATAAAATAGGAGATAACTGGGAAGGGATTCACACAAACTGTAGGGAATAGCAATATGAATGTCTCAGTAAGAAAACCTTAACAGAGGAGCTGGGAATCCAGACAGCCATCCTTCCATAAATACAGCCAGCACTGATGCATGTGAGTATTGAGTATAAAAAGTCCCTCCCAAAATGTGATTGGGCAAACCAAACAAGAAACTGCACACACCTGAATAGACGTGAAAAAGGAAGAGAATAAGGCTGGGGGCACACGGGGCACTAGTGCAAAAGCTCGCATGACACTCGGCTCGCGCTGGCAGCACAGCTGGACCCAAGTGTCATGCTAGTATTCCTGTGACTGAGGTCCGACTGTGCATGCAAACCTCAGCTGCGGGAGTGGGCCGGCGCTGTGGAGGGGCGAGCCAGCACAGAGGAGGGGAGGGATTTATCTCCCTTTTCTTCTCCGTAGCCTGCTATAGCGATTCTCGCTCTGCACGCGCGGTACACCGGTGTACTGCGAGTGCAGTGCGATTTTTCTCTCGCCCCATTCACTTGAATGAGTGTGAGAGAAAAGAGTCTTGCATTACAATTGCAACATGCTACGATTGTTTTCTCGGTCCGATTAGGGCTGAGAAAATAATTGCTCACAGCCACGTCACACGGCAGGCGGCCAATAGAAGCGGCGGAGCGGAGATGAGCGGGACGTAAACATCCTGCCCACCTCCTTCCTTCCTCATTGCAGCCGGGATGCAGGTAAGGCGATGTTCCACGCTCCTGAGGCTTCATACACAGCGATGTGTGCTGCCGTAGGAACGAGGAACAACATCGTAACAACGGTCCTTCCGAAATTATGGAAATGACCGACGCTACACCGATCATACGATTTCGACGCTTTTGCGCTCGTTAATCATAGTAAAAAGGATTCACATACTCCGATGTCGACAGCGATGCCGGATGTGCGTCACTTTCGATTTGACCCCACCGACATCGCACCTGCGATGTCGTAGTGTGCAAAGTGCCCCTAAGAAAGAAAGACAAAAGATCTTTTAGCAGCTGGACCAACACAAAATAGGCTGTTGTTCAACCAAGTGGGAAACTGACCAAGAACCGGAGATCACCGGTTCGGACCCCAGAGTGGAGCCATGACAATACCCCCCTTCTATGAGGGGCCACTGTACCCTCAGAAATCCTCAATATCCAGCAATGCTGATTGAGCTCTACTCTGGCAGAAGAAGCCAGATGGCCAGCCAAAACTGAATCATGCAGTTATTTACAGGCAAACCCTCCGATGCACTGTCCTGCGCATCCTGAATGGGCTGTTTGATATCAATCCGAAGAGCACCCACCACCACCCCCTCACTAAGAATTTTAACAGGACTTTTGTCCCTCAACTCTAAAACAAAACTGTGAGACAAAGTGCTGGCTTTAATATTATTAGATTCGGGGAGATTGCTCACTGAGAAATCAAACCAAGCAAAGTAAAGAGAACACCAGGCCCGTCTGGTGTTTAGACACTTTTATGATCGGTAAAGATTGTTAGCTTATGCTCCCTACAACCAGTGTCTCCATTCCTCGAAGGCTGTCTTAACTGCCAAAAGCTCACAGTCACCAATATCATAATTTGATTCAGCTTGAGAGAACGTCTCAGAATAGAAAGAACATGGATGAAGGTAGCCATTTTTTTTTTGCTTTTTTCGCGAAAGAACAGATCCATCCCTACAGCAGAAGTGTCAACTTCAACAACAAAAGGCAGCACGATATCAAGTTGACGAAGCTTTAGAAAAGGCTGTCTTAGGCTCTGTGCGCACTAGTGCGTTTTACCCACGGATTTACCGGCGGATTTGCCGCGGAAATTTCTTGAGAAATGTCTGCAATCTTTGTGCAGACATTTCCCAGCAAATTCTATGAGGAAAAAAAATAGCTGTGTGCACGCTGCGGATTTTTCTCAAGAAATTTCCTTGAGAAGAAATTCTCGAGAAAATTTCTTGGGAAAATGAGCATGTCAATTCTTTTCCGCAGGTACCCTGCGGATTTCGGCAGTACAGCCTGCAAAATCCGCAGGGTACCACCCGCGGGAAAATTCGTGGCAAATTCGCGGCTATTCCGCGGCTAATCCGCGGCAAATCCGCATGCGGATTTGGTGCGGATTTTTTCCGGAGGTCCGGAAATCTTTCACTCCCAGAAGTTTCTCAAGAAATTTTCTTGAGAAACTTCACATTTCTAGTGCGCACATAGCCTTAAGGGCAGAAAAGGTATTCTCTGCCTCAGCTGACCATAAAGAAAAAAAGTCAGTCTACTTCTTGGTCTGGTGACAGGTTCGCTATAACCGAAAAATTATCCATCTTAATGAACTTCCGGTAACAATTTGCAAAGCCTAAAAAACTCAGCTAAGCTTTAAGGTTAGTTGGGTTCACCTAATAATGACGGCCTGTACCTTTACAGGATCCATTTGAAACAATGAAGCAGAAACCAGATAACCTAGAAATTGGACCTGCTGCACTTCAAAAACACATTTCTCCAGCTGAGCAAATAAATGATTGTCACAAAGAATTTGGAGGACCTGCCGGAGAGGTGCACTGTGTTCCTCCTGAGAATGTGAGTATATCAAAATGTCATCAAGATAGATCACCACATTTCTACCCACAAGAGTATAAAAGATGTCATTTATGAAATTCTAGTAAGGAAAATGGAGAGACAATAGCACCAATAGGGTCTTATCCGGGTTATAGGTTCACAAAAAACACAGTGGTATGCGCTCCCCTTGTGAGGCTGTGACAGACACAACCACTGTAATGTCGCGGGCGGGGAGGAGGGTGTCAGCACACTACGCTCACCCCTTCTGCTCGGATCCGGCGGCTGCTGCTCAGTGGTGGCTCGAGCGGTGGGCCGGATCCCGGGGGTTTCTCGAGCGGCACTCCTCGCCCGTGAGTGAAAGGGGGTTGTTGGGTGTGGGGATTGTTTATTGTTCGTGACGCCACCCACGGTTGTGGTGATTTCACCACCGCTGCTCTATACGGGGGTCCCGGGGATGGTGATGCGGAGCAGCCAGGTGTTGTGTTGCCCCTCCGTGGGTAGGGGTTGGTGATCCCGGGGCCCGGTGATGGCTTGGGAGGTGCAGGGCCTGGTGGGCGCAGGGACGCGGGGGCAGCGCTGTGCCTTGCGGCACTGTGGTACTCACTCAGCCTGAGACGTTGACACAGTTTTTACGGTAAACCAAACGGCTGGTAAGACGATCCCACGGACGGCTGCACTTGCTCTCCCAGTAGGTGACGGTGATGTCCCTCTTCCTGGCACCTTTTGTGTACTTGTTGGTTGCGATGGGTCCCCACCGGTAACCCGCTCCCCGGCTTCAAGCTGGGCCGGAGGAGCTCTACTCTTTGCCCGCAGGCACTGGCCCTCAGAAACTGGTGCCCTGGCGGTGGCGGTGTCTCTGTTGTACAGGTTGGGCTGTTGCCTTCACTCGGGTCTTGGTTGTTGGGGGATCTACGTCCCCTTCACTGGCGGATTCGGCAAATTACGGCGACTCCAAGCCTTGCCGGGGTCCGAGAGGCCCCTGCCCTGGTGCTGACTGTCCTTCAGAACACTGCTCCAGACCACCGGGCACACAGCCTACGGGGTCCTTCCAGGAACTTCCAAACGGTCCCCCTCCAGACAGTCACCGCCGTTGCTGACCTTGCTGACCTGTCCTGCACACAGCTGGACTCTTCAGGCTTTGCACACTCTTTCTGTTCTGTCACCACTCTTGCTTTCCTCCTTTACTACTTTTCTTCCTTCGCTTTCACTTAGCTCTTTACTTTAGCCCTGTCTGGGCTACTATTGCTGTTTACTCTTTCATGTCCCTCACTGGACTCCACTCTCAAGCTCTTCCCTGAGCTGACTGCCTGGTTTCTCCCGCCTCCAGAGCTGTGTCCTCCTCGGTGGGCGGAGCCAACCGCCTGGCCCACCCCCTGGTGTGAATCATCAGTCTCTGGAGGAAGGCAACAAGGATTTCTGGTTAGCTTAGATGTTCCTACCTGGGATGTAGGGTGTGGTGGTGTGTGACCTGTGTCCCCTGGCTTGCCCAGGGCGACACATTAACAGCCTAGAAATGGCTACAGCAGCCCCACGTGGAGAAACTTGCAGACGTTAGAGAGAAGGGCTTAATCCGCGCTGTCGTGTATAAGAAAAAAATGAGCCAAAGATTCTGAATATGTAATTTAATGTGAATGCCTTTCAGGGTATAACACACACCTTCATCAGGACTAATCACAGTAATGTGATTTGTCCTGATGAAGGAGTGTGTTATACCTTGAAAAACTGCCGGAGTCAAATTGCCAAACTAATGGTGTGGCGCCCTGGACAAGCCACCCTACACCCCGGCTAGGCACACCGAAGTCAAACACAAACTCTTGTTGCCTTCCTCCAGGGGCTGATGTCCAGACCAGGGGGCGGGCCAGGCGGTTGGTCCCGCCCACCGAGGAGTTCACAGTCCTGGAGGCGGGAAAAGTAGAGAGATCAGTTAGAGAGAGTGAAGTGGAAGGAGAGGAGACTGACCGTGTCCGGGTGTGTGGCCCGGGCACCCAGCAAGGTTGGCAGACGGTGGTGACCGTCTGCAGGAGAGGCTGATTGGAGTGAACCGTATGGACCGGGGACGGGCGGTGGCCCGCCGGTACCGGATCGGGGAGTGAAGAGAAGCCAGCACCATTCGGCAGGGCCTACGAACCCCGACCATGCTAGGAGTCACCGTAAAACCGGTCAAATCGGTTAGCGAAGGGAGCCTCGGGGATTTCCCAGCAGCCAAGACCCGATTGAAGGCAACAGCTCACACCGTAGAGGGAAACACAGTCACCGCCAAGGCTACAGTTCCCAGGGCCAGAGCCTGCGGGAAAAAGGGGCTCCCTCAGCATCCATCCAAGCTGGGGAGCGGGTTACCGGTGGGAAGCCATTGGAACCGTAAACACAACACAGGTGCAGGGAAAGGCAGTCACCATCAACCTGCCGGGAGGAGAACAACCGCAGCCGCCTGTGGGACCCGTCCATCCAGCCGTTTGTTTGACCAGAGACTCTGTGTGAATTACTGGCTGAGTGAGTACCACCGTGCCGTGCGGCACAGCGCTGCCCCCGCGACCCTGCACCTCACCAGGCCCCGTAACCCGCCTGCCATCCCTAAAACCCTCACCGGGGCCCCGGAACAACCAACCCCCCTACCCACGGAGGGGAGGACCAACATCCACGCTGCTCCCTGTCATCGCTCCCGGGATCCCCGTCCAGAGCAGCGGTGGTGTCACAACTTCACCACAACCGTGGGTGGCGTCACGGACAATATCTCCCCAAACCACACACCAACCCCCCTTTCACTCATGGGCGAGGAACGCCGTTTGAGTCCCCGGGATCCGGCCCACCGCTTGAGCCACCACCGAGCAGCAGCAGCCGGACCCGAGCAGTGGGTGAGCGCAGCGTCCCCTCCTCCGCTCGCGACAATGGCATCACCAAATTTTCAAAATGATCCTCCAGAATATTTAAAGTGGTTTTTCATTTGTCAGCCTTTCGAACACATATAAAAGGTTATATGCCCCCCTCAAGTCAAGCTTAGAAACCAGTTAGCACCTTCTAACTGATTAACAGTACAGGTATACGGGGTAAAGGATAAGGATTGCAGACCGTGGTTTTATTAATCTGTCTAAAGTCAAAACATGGGAGCAACCCACCATCTTTTTTTTAACAAAGAAAAACCCCACAGAGAAGAAGGGGTGGACAGCTGTATATGCCCATGGACACGGCTCTTCTGGATATACTCTTTCAAGGTCTCTCTCTCTATCTCAATAAAAGACAGATTCAATAAACAAGACCTAGGCATTTCTGCTGCTGGTGCTATCATGTCCTATGCAGCGAGAAAACTCACACTTAAGGCCGCTTTACACGCCATGATATCGCTAACGAGATATCGCTGGGGTCACAGAATTCGTGACGCACATCCGGCCTCATTAGCAACGTCGTTGCGTGTGACACCTACGAGCATCCGCTAACGATCAGAAATACTCACCAAATCGTTGATCGTTGACACATCGTTCATTTCCCAAATATCGTTGCTTGTTCTGGATGCAGGTTGTTGGTCGTTCCTGAGGCAGCACACATCGCTACGTGTGACACCCCGGTAATGACGAACAGCAGCGTTCCTGCGTCCTCAGGCAACGAGGTGGGCGTGTCATTAATGCGGCTGCTCTCCGCCCCTCCGTTTCTATTGATGGCCTGCTGTGTGACGTCGCTGTGACGCCGCATGAAACTCCCCCTTAAAAAAGAGGTTGTTCGTCGGCCACAGCGACGTCGTTAGGAAGGTAAGTACGTGTGACGCGTACCGGCAATATTGTTCACCACGGGCAGCGATTTGCCCGTGACGCACAAACGACGGGGGCCGGCACGATCGCTAGCGATGTCGCAGCGTGTAAAGCGGCCTTAAGAATCAGAAAATACGTCATCAAAATCCTGAATGAAATCTGGAAGGGGAGACCTTACAGAAGTGAAGGGTCTGAATAATCAGCTAGAAGATCAATTATTGCCCCAAGACTGGGTCTCCTAATTGAAAGCAGGATTGTGCTTAACTAGCCAAGGCAAACCCAACATCAATTTTGCAGGTAAAGATGGAAACACTATAAATTAAATTAATTTAAAGTGTAATACCCCAACCTTCATAAATACATCCTGGACCTTTGAGGTCACGTGTCTTTGGGAAAGAGGAGAGTTATCATTCGCTGCAACTTGAATGGGATGAATGAGGTAAGAGACATTATAACCATAGTTGATAGCAAAGACATGATCAATAAAATTCAGAGCAGAAACTGAATACAAATGCAGGAGTGATAATGAACCCTGTTTTAGTATCCAATGACACTTGTAAAAAGAAACCCTGATGTTCGTAACAGAGATAATCTCAAACTCTTGGAATCAGCATTCTCATACTTAAGGGTTTTTTTTCCCTTGGAATTCATTAATGTATATAAAGCATTGAATCATGACGTGGCTCAAACGACCACACGATAAACAAAAACGAGTTTGTGCTCCTCAATCCATACATTCTCTCTGATCCCTACAAACACCAACTTGCATACGTTCACCTTTCTCCAATGATGAAGAAGATGCCACCAAAATACCCTTAAATATGTCTTTTTCCCTCAGATGTCTATCCAGACGAATAACAAGGGACCAGGGGCGTAACTACCACGGTCGCAGAGGATGCCAGTGCGACCGGGCCCGGGGTGCAGGGGCCCTGCTGGCCTCAGCCCCTGATTCAGATAGATGAGTGTTGGAGGCTGCGCATCCAAGTTTAATACATCGCAGCACAGAGATGTGACGGCCGCCGATTAAGGCCATGGATATTGCTCCCCACACACACGATCCTGGGCAAGGGGAGCAGAAAATATGCTGACAGCTGCCACTGCTGTAAGTGGCCGTGTATGACACTGACGTCATGCACTGCGCCGCTTATACGCTTGTCAATTGGCGCCAGCGTTGCAGGAGTTCGCCGGGGAGCGCTGGGTAGGGGAGTACCATGGCCACCAGTCGCACAGGGCCCCTTCTGCCAGACAGCAGATGGGGCGCCGCAGTGAGCAGCAGTTTACTGTCATTTCCTGCTACTGCGGTGCACAGGCTCCAGCAGAGGGTGTCCTCCCCTCCTCTGTGTCCTGTCTGCTCCCGTTTTCACCACACAAAAAGGGGGGAGGGGCGCCTGCACTGCTGCAGCCGGAGAGAGAGAGGGGGAGGGGCGCCTGCACTGCTGCAGCTGGAGAGAGCGAGGGGGGAGGGGCGCTTGCACTGCTGCAGCTGGAGAGAGAGGGGGGAGGGGCGCCTGCACTGCTGCAGCTGGAGAGAGAGGGGGGGAGGGGCGCCTGCACTGCTGCGGCCAGAGAAGCTGCTTCTAAAAACCCTCTGAACTCCAGGAGGCCAAGAAGGAGGTGAGTATAATGTAAACCATGTGTTATGTGCTGTCTGTATGTGTTATGTATAAGATATGTGTGTCCAGTATAGTGGGCAATATGTAGCTCTCTGTCTGTATATACTATCTGTCAGTGAATACTGTTTGTGTATACTGTCTGTCTGTCTATTCTGTCTGTCTATACTGTCTGTCTGTGTATTCTGTCTGTCTATCTGTACATCCTATCTATCTATACATCCACCCTAGCTCTCTATACAAAATTCCATATCCCTCATTATAAAAGTGAACACATAGTACAGTCGTTTATTTTTTTTACTGTGTGCAGTGCGGTAGTGGGCTATATAACATGATGGGGACTATATACAAGGCTGAAGAAGCTATATACCAGGATACATGGCTATATATACCAGGATGGAGGCTATATACCAGAATGAATGGCTATATACCAGGATGGAGGCTATATACCAGGATGAGGGGCTATATACCAGGATGGAGTGCTATATACCAGGATGGGGGACTATATACCAGCTATAATGTTACACCTGAATCCTAACACTCTCACAGGGATGGACAAACTAGGGGAGATTTAAAACCGGAAATCCACAGGTCCCAAATTAAGTTAATACTTGCCCTAGACCTGACCCTGATTTGTCTCTGTCCGTCTGAGGTTGTCACCCTAAGATCATGTAATGCCGCCCCCACTCGTCTGACCCTGAGTGTTCATAAATGCACCCTAAGCTATGAACCAAATGTAACACAAAAACAACAATCTACATAAATGAAGAGCACAGAGGCAGAAGGTGAGACACAGGGCTAGGAAGGTGCAAGCACAGTCATATAGGAATGATAGAATAAAAGAACCCAAAAAGAATAACAGAATAAGTGGAAACCCTCCAAAACCTAAATGACACAAAAGAGGAGATAACTGGGAACACATTCACACAAACAAACTGCAAGGAATAGCAATAGCAATATCTCAGTAAGAAAACCTTAACCAAGGAGCAGGGGACTCCAGACAACCATCCATCCAGAAATATAGCCAGCACTGAGATATGCGAGTAGTGAGTATAAATAGCACCTCTCAAAATGTGACTGGGCAAACCAAGCGAGAAAGTGCACACCGCTGAATAGATATGAAACAAGAAGGCAGAGAATAAGAAAGAAAGACAAGAGATCCTCAGCAGTTGGACCATCACAAAACAGGCTGTGGTCCAACCAAGAGGGAAACCGGCCAATAACCAGAGCTCGTAGGTTCAAGTGAAGCCATTACACTTTTTTATGTCTCTGTGTCCGCAGTGGGGTCCTCCTGGGTCTCCTGCCATAGTGTTTAATTTAATTCAAACATTGACAGATAGTTCACGCTGACTCTGATGCCCCTGAGCCTGCAGGAAAGCTTCATTTTCTTTGCAACTTGATTGTGGCTATTTATCAACTAAATGGATTATTCTGTGCTGCAACATTTCATCAATTTCATTCTGTCATCCACATCATGAGAGATTAGCTACAGTGACATAAACCTTTTGATTATGTTTTGGACAGTGGGCAAAGGAAAGTCAAGATCTCTGGAGATGGACTTGTAACCTTGAGATTGTTGATATTTTTCAAAACTTTTGCTTCTCAAGTCCTCAGATCTCTTTCTGTTCTCAATGCTTAGTGTGGCACAGACAAACAATGCACAGACCGAGTAAACCTCTCCCCTTTTTATCTGGTTTCAGGTGTGATTTTCATATTGCCCACAACTGTTACTTGCCAAAATGAGCATAAACAAGCATCACAAGCTGGAAACAAAGTTTCCCACAATTTTGAAAAGTTGACAATCATTTTTTCCAGCTCATTTTTGGAGTTTTATGTGAAATTAAATACAAATTGCCTTGTTTTATGTTTTTTTGTGTTATTCCAATAGACAATAAGGAAGTAAATGTGTAATTGCAATAATTTTCTCAGGAAAATACAAATTTCTCTGGCGCAATTTCAAGGGTGTCAACACTTTCGTCCATGAGTGTATATCTATATATTCCTGAAGAGCCAATGCTCATATTCTAAAGTATATTCTTGAACATAGGGGCAGTATTATAGTAGTTATATTCTTGTACATAGAAGCAGTATTATAGTAGTTATATTCTTGTACATAGGAGGCAGTATTATAGTAGTTATATTCTTGTACATAGGGGCAGTATTATAGTAGTTATATTCTTGTACATAGGGGCAGTATTATAGCAGCTATATTCTTGTACATAGGGGCAGTATTATAGCAGTTATATTCTTGTACATAGGGGACAGTATTATAGTAGTTATATTCTTGTACATAGGGGCAGTATTATAGTAGTTATATTCTTGTACATAGGGGCAGTATTATAGTAGTTATATTCTTGTACATAGGAGCAGTATTATAGTAGCTATATTCTTGTACATAGGGGGCAGTATTATAGTAGTTATATTCTTGTACATAGGGGCAGTATTATAGTAGTTATATTCTTGTACATAGGGGCAGTATTATAGTAGTTATATTCTTGTACATAGGGGCAGTATTATAGTAGTTATATTCTTGTACATAGGGGACAGTATTATAGTAGTTATATTCTTGTACATAGGGGGCAGTATTATAGTAGTTATATTCTTGTACATAGGGGCAGTATTATAGTAGTTATATTCTTGTACATAGGGGCAGTATTATAGTAGTTATATTCTTGTACATAGGGGCAGTATTATAGTAGTTATATTCTTGTACATAGGGGACAGTATTATAGTAGTTATATTCTTGTACATAGGGGGCAGTATTATAGTAGTTATATTCTTGTACATAGGGGCAGTATTATAGTAGTTATATTCTTGTACATAGGGGCAGTATTATAGTAGTTATATTCTTGTACATAGGGGACAGTATTATAGTAGTTATATTCTTGTACATAGGGGGCAGTATTATAGTAGTTATATTCTTGTACATAGGGGCAGTATTATAGTAGTTATATTCTTGTACATAGGGGCAGTATTATAGTAGTTATATTCTTGTACATAGGGGCAGTATTATAGTAGCTATATTCTTGTACATAGGGGACAGTATTATAGTAGTTATATTCTTGTACATAGGGGCAGTATTATAGTAGTTATATTCTTGTACATAGGGGCAGTATTATAGTAGTTATATTCTTGTACATAGGGGCAGTATTATAGCAGCTATATTCTTGTACATAGGGGCAGTATTATAGTAGCTATATTCTTGTACATAGGGGGCAGTATTATAGTAGTTATATTCTTGTACATAGGGGCAGTATTATAGTAGTTATATTCTTGTACATAGGGGCAGTATTATAGTAGTTATATTCTTGTACATAGGAGCAGCATTATAATAGTTATATTCTTGAACATAAATTTGTCACGTGTACACTGAACAAAAATATAAACAACACTTTTGCTTTTGCTCCCAGTTTTCATTAGCTGAAATCAAAGATCTAAGACTTTTTCTATGTACACAGAAGACTTTTTTCTCTCAAATATTGTTCACAAATGTATCTAAATCTGTGTGAGCGCTTTTACTTTACTGACATAATCCATCCCCCTCACAGGTGTGGCATAGCAAGATGTTGATTAGATAGCATGAATATTGCACAGGTGTGCCTTAGGCTGGATCGGCTTATACAACAGCATATTCATATAACTGCCAAAATCCAGCAACTTTGCAGCCCTTGTAGAGGAGTGGACCAACAACCCACAGGCCACAATCAACAGCCTGATCAACTCTATGCGAAGGACACGTGAGGCAAATGGTGATCTCACCTGATATTGACAGATTTTCTGACCTCCTCAGACTTCACCAATACTGTAAAACTGCACATTCTAGACTGGCCTTTTATTGTGTCCAGCCTAAGGCGCACCTGTGCAATAATCATGCTACCTAATCAGCATCTTTATACGCCACACGTGTGAGATGGATGGATTATCTCAACAAAGGAAAAGTGATCACTAACACAGATTTAGGCCTGCGCCACACATCCGTGTCTCCGGTACGTTTTTGGCATTTTTTACACGTACCGGAGACACGTGCTGATGTTGACACATTATTTGTAATATAAAAAGCCTCACGTCAGTGTTTGCGCACGGAGCGTGTGTCCGTTCCGTGCGTACGTTTGAGCGTGCCGAAAAAGCGCTGACATGTCCGTTTTCCACCGGCATAACGTCCTCACGGATCCATTAAATCCTATGGGTCCGTGTTTACACGTACGTGATACGGATGGCCTCCGTATGCTATCCGTGTGGTCCGTGTCCGTGTTTTCATTAGAAAGGTTGTTACAATCTCAAATACTTTCAGGTGGCGTAGCTAACATATTTTTTTTGCACAAAACTAACTATGCATTTGCAGAAGGAGTGAGCAAGCAAGCAGTTGTAGTTCTGTGTATTGAAAGATATATTTTGAGCAAAATTTCGCCTACGAAATATAATAATGGCACCACGGGTGGACACGGAGAAACTGATAACAGCTGTCGAGACTCACCCACCATTATGGGATACACGTGTTGATGGTTACCATGACCGACTGACAGTTGACCGCCATTGGAATCAAGAATAGACAGTGGCATAAACATCTGCATATCGTAAATTCAAATATAGAAATGCATATATACATACATATTCATCATATATAACGCAGAAAGGACTATATTATACGAACCAAATCGCTAGGGGAGCAACCAAACAAAAAAAGAGAAAAGAGGCGATCTGTGGTTCATAACAATTTTTTATTAATATTCATGGAACAAGTGGACGAGTGAGGGGAGGAAGACGGTGTACATCACCACAAACAATGTAGGTAGCAGAAAATATATATCAATAGAGTCCCAAATTCATAGTATGGGGGCCAATCCTAAAAAGGTAGGGGTCTCATAATACAGAGAAAGAACCACATAAAGCTACTATCCCAAAACAGTTCCCGCCACACACAAATCACACATCACATGTAACCATATACTTATATAAATATGCAGAGGCAGGAACGGTGAGACAGAACATTTCAATGTGGAAAAAACTCCTTAATCATCATAAGGTCTATACCGTCCATAGTAGTGCACATCCATGTGTTATAAACTAAAGGGAAAATCCTAGTCAGTGTACTGAAAGTACCAAATGACAGGAGTAACCATACGGAGGTACTTCTCAGATTAATATCAAAAATGTATATAAGCATGTATATAAGCACACACACACCTGATCCCACACGGGAAAAATTAAATGACCCAATCCCATATGAAAGTCAATGTGTACATCACAAAGACAGGGGTAATGAAGTGAAATACCTCACAAAATCATCATAAACCCATGTCTGCATGCGCACACGTTAAATCCCACATTGGGGTCAGTATATTGAAACCCCATAGAAATCAATGAATCAATCACATGTGAGATCAACGTCTGCACCACACAAAGAGAGGGAATACGAATATATAACAATTGCCCATAAAAATGTGAGCAGACGGGACTGCAGAAAAAAACACATTATAGGCTACAATATCCCATATGGAGGCAGGTGTGTGCATGCCACAGCATAAGGACCAATACACAAGTACCAACACACATGGACGTGTTCAAAAATGGAACTAAATTCAGGGGGCGCATATGGGCTATGTCATCATAACATCATCAAGGCAATAATCAAACGCCTATATATATGTAAAGAACCTCACAATGGCAGCCAATCATGCGCTGGCCCTGCAGCAGCAGTGGCAGGCGTCAGACCGCAGCACGTGCAGGTGTTAGTGTAAGAAGGTTATAAAGCACCACAGGGTAAGAAACCCATAATACCTCTGGGTGACTAAAACACCAACACCCCACATCCACTATTGGCCGCCGACCGCCACCGTGCTGTGCTACACAATAGAGGCATATAAGAGACCGGAACCCATACAAAAGAGACACCTAAACAAATCCAGGATCAGTCATAAACAATATAGGTCATTACCTAGGATGGATGGTTTGCGGAGGAAGTGTACCCCAATAATGCATGGGCTAGATGTTCGCCTGCAAAGCGTGCTAAATATGGTAAGTTGTTGTATGTTTTTATATTTTTTAATATATATATTAGGATTTTTAAAATAATTACAAACTGTGAATGTGTTGTTATAGTTATGTTGTCTTTTAGTTAAAAAATCTTTGTGAAGAATTGGTATATGTCCTACTCTATATATTGAGTTCATGTTAAATTTTTAAAAAGTTAACCAAACATTTCATAACTTACAAAAATCAAAGTATACTTATTTTTGTAATCTGCCTTTGAATTCTTCATGAAGTTAATTAACTAACTGATTAAACTGTCATGTGTTTTTAATTTCCCTGTTTTATGAGTCTAAGTTTAGTATCACAATTTCAAATCATGTTTTTTTATTTTTAATATTTTTTTTTTATTTAGTTAAATGACATTTCAATATCATGACCTACATGAATAAAATAATATTTCTAGTAATTTTTTGCCAAATGTTATTGGACAAAAAAAAAAAAGGAAAATTTTAATATATATGACAATTACTTCAAAGATAATTTAACAGAAATATTATTTTGTTATGTGTGAATGTCTAAAAATGGTTTTGAATGAAGAATATATTACAAAAATTTTTGTCCTCAAAAGTATTTGGCCAACATTATTTGGTTAAATAGTATATTACATTTAGCAAACATTATTTTAATTAATGTGTGCAGATTTATGGTGAATGTTGCAAGTGACATATTTTTAAAAATTACACAGTTGACTTGGTGAAAAGGCGTTGGCGTTCAGCACGTGATCAGTACCGAAGGGAGTACAACCCTATACCATCCTCATCCAGCCAAGGCCGCAAACGCAGATATGTTTATTATGAACAAATAAGCTTCCTAGCACCCATCTTAGAAGTAACACAGTAAGTTTTTTTTTTTTTTTTTTTAAACAAAAAAAAAAACAAAAAGAAAAGATTCATTTACTTCATGAAGATAATTGTACAAATATAAATGTTAAGATTGTAATATGTTGTCTCTTTTCTTATAGAACGGAGGATAATCTAGACGATTCAGATGATCAACCAACAGCTGGTCCCTCTGCTACAGCCACCTCAGCATCAGAACAAGAACCTGGCAGAGAAGACAGTGAAAATCCAGAGATTCAACAAGATGCAGCAACTGAATCACATGAGGGTGGGACAGAGAGTGCACAAACCAACACCCAAGGCTCATCAACACAACAAACAACCACACCAGCTACACAATCAACACAAACAAATGTACTTCCACGTTTTGCACCACAACCTCTACGTGCAAGAAGAATCCGCAGACCTGAGGAAATGAGATCCTTACCGGAAATAATTGACACACGCATTATTCACATAATGAACACTCTGATTCCAGAAACAGATGCCGAGCGCTTTTGTCGGTCTTTATCTTCTAGCCTAACCAAAATTCCATCCGATAGGCAGGAACGTGTACGTGCTGCTATGCTGACCCTACTTTCAGCTAGTCAGGCAGAACAGGAACCAGTGAGAGTATATGAGGCCATAGAAAATTGGCGTACCATTATGCAACAACATACAGTCCCAAACACAACAGACAATCAAAATACAATTTCAACACAAACAACAATGGCAACTGTAATAGTCAATAATCCAGTATTACAACAATCTGGTCAACCTTCAATTGCTTCAAGTACGTTATTCCCAACACCAATTAGACAAGGGTATGTTGCAACCAATACTGGTGCCTTAAGCACTGTACAAAGTGCAACCTCACAGCAACCCATCAACTATATGAATTTACAACCCACTCCAAGTACTAGTTACTTTACTCAACCCACAAATATTGGTGGTTTACCTAACTTGTTTCCTGGTTCAACATACCCACAATCATTCATGATGCCTCATTATCCAATCACAACTATGTTACCTACACCACACTTACAAACATCAGTCAACTATCCTCAAGGTCAACAACATACACACACACAATACCCAATTACCCATGTAGATCCACAGGTGTACTCAACAACAGGCAATGTGTTGGGACAAACAAGCATGCAACAGACTGTTCCACACACTACTGTAGTTAGTAATAGGAATGTTGTTCAGCAAACAACTGCTTCCATTCCTGAAAATACCATTTCTGAGGCCACACAAAACAACATACTCAGCAACACTCAGGTTACTTCACTAGAAGATCTTGTTGACTTATGATACACATTTTTGGTAATCTTTACATTCAAACAACAAATATGATGAATGAGTCAAAATTTCTAAAAAGAGGGATTTCCAAAAATGTGTCAACTCTGAGTTTAAAAAAAAAAACATGTGTGATTATATTTAGTGACGGATCACATATATGTTTGATGGCATGGTTTTTTTTTTAATTTTAGGAACACATTTGTACCCAACCAATTTGATGGTTAGATTACTTCTTATATTCTCAAAACACAGTTTACATTTATTATGTCTATGTCAATGTCCAACATGAGACCAACTTAATTGGTCGCCAATTTTACAACATTGTAACCAATGGACACATTTTTGAAAATGTACTCTTGTAAGTAAATTATATTTTTAATTTTAGAAAGAATACCATAAAAATTTACATTTTGTAAAATTTAACAGAAGATGAACAATATGTTCATTTATTATTTTTATGTGACAAAAGAACAGCATTACTTTATGGATTAATATGCTTATTATTAATAAAAAAATATGTTTGTGAAAAAAACTATCATGTTTATTATTTAAATTTATAAATAATATTGCATTTTTTCTATAGACGTTTAACATTATTAATGTTGTAAGTTTCAAATAACAAAAAAAACATGATAGTAACACAGAAATTTACAAAAACATACATACAACATTCAGAAATCCATGTTGTTAACATAAATGTCAGTTGATGATTAACGCATTTTCACTTTAATACAAGTAAGATTTAAGCTCTTAGATGTTTAGAAATAATTAAAAATTTTCGTATAAGAAAAAATATTAAATTTTTATCTAAATAAATCCAAGACAATCTTAACAAACATCACTATTATTATTATCATCAAAACAATTAAAGTAATCAGTAAATAAATTTCTAATTTGTAAACCAGATGTCACGGAATTATGAGACATAGGTTCACCTGTTGGATTAACAACATGGTTTATCTGAAATTCATCATCCACATAAGTTCCTCCTTCATGTATCCGACAGAAATTGTGAAGCACTATGGTAGCCTTGAGGACAGATGTGACAAAGTTTGGGTGCAACTGAATAGTTGTCTGATAAATGCGCCATTTGTTAGCTAAAATACCAAATGCACACTCCACATAACGTCTTGCTTTAGTTAGCCGATTATTAAAGTACTGTTTCCTGTCATCAATGGATCTCCTTGGATATGGTCGCATAACATGTTTGGATAATGCAAATCCTGCATCTGCTACCATCACATATGGTGCCAACGGTCCAGATGTACCAGGTAGGGCAACTGGTGGGGGGATCAATAATGCATTTTCTTGCAGGCGTTGGGCTAATCTTGATGAACGGAAAATACGGGCATCTGAGGCACTACCATAGGCCCCAATGTCTGCATAAATAAAACGGTATTCTGTGTCAACCAATGCCAAAATAACGACGGAAAAAAACTTATGAAAATTGAAATAACGTGACCCAGAGTTTGGTGGCTTTTTAACTCTGAAATGCTTGCCATCCAAAGCTCCTATGCAGTTAGGAAAGTCAACAGAGTCCTTGAAGCCCTTAGAGATTTTCAACCAATCTTCTCTGTTTGGCTGAGGCATCATTTGTTCTTTTAAATGTTGCCATATCATGTCGCATGTGTGACGTACTATAACGGCAATGGTTGATCTCCCCAACAAAAAATCAAAATGTAAAGCACTAAAAGATTGACCAGTCGCCAAGAATCTATGAAAACAAGACAAACAATGATTTACAATTAACAACAATATGTTATTTTAAATTAAACCAATCAAAATAAAACACAAACATTGATTCAAAACAGATATTAGATCAATAAAGATCAATTACACATTTCAATGTGAAAAATAACACATTTAAAAACAATTAAAAAAAAAAAATATATACCTCAGAGTCACCATGAATCTCTCCTCTGGGGAAATGGAAAGCCGCATCCAAGTGTCCTGATGTTGCAAATGAGGTCGTAAAATATTTAGTAAGTAATCAAAACTCTCAACTGACAAACGGCAGTATGAAAAAAACTTATCTGGGAAATTCCGTAACTCAAAAAATAAAGTATGGAAATGACCATGCATAGGTCGCATCATCATTAGTGGATGCACCCACAATCTGGTTCTTCTTACATTATCATAATGCAACATGTGCCGTCTAACGCCAAAACGACGAGATATAATCCAACATAAAAACACTAAGGCCTCCGTGGATAATGGCATTGCGACAATTTTGTCTCAACACATAGGTGCTCCAAGGCAAAATACAAGCAGGAAACAGTTTATAGTTAACTTATATTTATGTCCTAATCACATACACCTATGTGCCATTTAATTCCAAGTAATCACCATTATCTCAATGTGTGAAACATGTTAAACACGCACAAAAAACGGACTGCACACGGAACACACACTGACGTATTTCACGCACAGGAAAACGCACACACGTACACACGTATGACACACGATATGCATACGGACACTACACGGAGGGGAAAAACGGACTGCAAATACGGAACACGGACACAAAAAACGGACTACAGCAAACGTACGTTTTTTACACGTGAGTGTGGCAGAGGCCTTAGACAAATTTATGAACAATATTTAAGAGAAAAAGTCCTTTTGTGCATAGAAATAAATCTTTTAGTTCAACTCATGAAAAATGGGGGCAAAAACAAAAATGTTGCATTTATATGTTTGTACATCGAAAGTTTGAGAAGAAACTAGGTTCTTGGAATGAGAAAACTTGTTTGCATTCTGGAATGTAATTTTATAGACTTTTTAGACTAACGCACCTGGCCTCACCCAAGACATAATATATCATCAAGCAAAGTCAACACACCAGCACATTCCATGTGACGTGTAACCAGTGACCTGAGGTGAAAGTTGTTTTTATTTATGGGAACGGAGAACATTAACCTTTACATCCGCAACCCTTTTAAACAAAATATAAGAAATTGGAAGTACGTTACTGCTATATGGAATATACTTAAAGAAATGAAGGTACTTAGAAAATAAATTGCCGAATTCATGAGAGCCCATCAACCACGGCAAGGTGGCCTTTCCTTGATGGGACCCTAAACTTAATATTTCTTAAATATGCCTCTCACCATGCTAAAATCCTGCTGTGGCATCCTTTTGTTTGTTTACTGTGCAGTCATAGAAACTTGCACGTGTTCACACTTGCTTTATTCTGTTTGGAGGTGCTGGTTAGTTTTTTCTTTCTATAGGAAGTAGGGCTAGGTCTTTGTGTATCTACAGCAAGTGGGAACTGGTCTGTGTGTATCTACAAGAAGTAGGGGCAGGTCTGTGTGTATTTACAGGAAGTGGGAACAGGTCTATATGTATTTACAGGAAGTGGGGACAAGTCTGTGTGTATCTACAGGAAGTGGGGACAAGTCTGTGTGTATCTACAGGAAGTGGGGACACGTCTGTGGGTATCTACAGGAAGTGGGGGCAGGTCTGTGTGTATCTACAGGAAGTGGGGGCAGGTCTGTGTGTATCTACAGGAAGTGGGGGCAGGTCTGTGTGTATCTACAGGAAGTGGGGGCAGGTCTGTGTGTATCTACAGGAAGTGGGGGCAGGTCTGTGTGTATCTACAGGAAGTGTAGGTGGTTCTTTGTATATGTACAGGAAGTGGAGGCAGGTCTGTGTGTATCTACAGGAAGTGTGGGTGGGTGTGTGTGTATCTACAGGAAGTGTGGGTGGGTCTTTGTGTATCTACAGGAAGTGTAGGTGGCTCTTTGCATATGTACAGGAAGTGGAGGCAGGTCTGTGTGTATCTACAGGAAGTGTGGGTGGGTCTGTGTGTATCTACAGGAAGTGTGGGTGGGTCTTTGTGTATCTACAGGAAGTGTAGGTGGCTCTTTGCATATGTACAGGAAGTGGAGGCAGGTCTGTGTGTATCTACAGGAAGTGTGGGCAGGTCTGTGTGTATCTACAGGAAGTGTGGGTGGGTCTGTGTGTATCTACAGGAAGTGTGGGTGGGTCTGTGTGTAAATACAGGAAGTGTGGGTGGGTCTGTGTGTATCTACAGGAAGTGTGGGTGGGTCTTTGTGTATCTACAGGAAGTGGGGGCAAATCTGTGTGCATCTATGAGAAGTGGGAGCAGGTCTGTATGTATGTACAGGAAGTGGAGACAGGTATTTTTGTATCTATAGGAACTGAGGACAGGTCTTTGTGTATCTAAAGGAAGCCGGGGCAGGTCTGTGTGTATCTACAGGAAGTGAGGACAGGTCTGTGTCCTGTAGATCCTGTGTTGGTGGGTCTTTGTGTATCTACAGGTAGTAGGGTCAGGTCTCTATGTACCTACAAGGAGTGGAGGCAGGTCTTTCTATATCTATAGGAAGTGGGGCATGTCCTTATGCATCTAAGTAAGGGGGGGTGGTTCTTTGTGCATCTATAGGAAGTGGAGGCGGGTGTTTGTGTATCTACAAGGAGTGGGGGCAGATCTTTGTGTATCAACAGGGAGTTGGTGCGGGTCTTTGTGCATCTTGGAGTGGGGACATGTCTTTGCATACATATCTACAGGAAATGGGGGTGGATCTGTGTGTATGTACAGGCAGTGGGCATGAGTCTGTCTTTTCTGGAACTATATATACTATATATACCAGGATGGGGAGGGGACATATATACAAGGATGGTCACTCAATATATAAATCCTCATACCCCAGATTAAAAAGATAAACTTTATTAATTATCAATAAAATACAGTATTCTATGGTAATTAATAAAGTTTATCTTTTTAATTTGTGGTATGAGGATTTATATATAGAGTGATGGAAAAGGACCCTGGAAATTCTATCCTTTAATTGGGACTATATATATATATACACCAGGATGGGGACAGATATACCAGGATGGGGACAGATATACCAGGATGGGAGACATATGTACTAGGATGGGGATAGATATACCCTGTTTTTCCACAAATAAGCCCTCCCCTAAAAATAAGCTCTAGCTTGATTTTTAGGGATTTTTCGAGTAGACTTTAAATATAAGCCCTACTCCAAAAATAAGCCCTAGTTAGTCAGTGCCTCCAGCACTAGGTTATGTCATGTGAGGCTAGGTTATGTCACTAACATCAGGGAGACATAACCTAATGTTGGAGGCACTAGGATAGGCATAATGAAAATCATCCTGCAGCTTCCTCCCACCATGGCACGGTAAAATCTGCTCGCCTAATCCCAAGTCCTGCCTCCTGAGTGTTGTCATCTGGTTTCCGCCTCCTAGCCGCTACTGCACTATTTATATTTGCTTGGTTGCCGCTTCCAGGTCCCGCCTCTCGGATGCTGCCTCCTAGGTCCTACCTCCTTGCCACTACTGCACTATGGTGTGGGCTTGGCTGCCACTCCAGGGTCCCACCTCCTGCCTCCCGAGTGCCATATCTTGGATCCTGCATCCTGGCTGGCACTGCTCGCTCCCGCAGAAGCAGCCACGTGTGACGTCACAACCACCATTCCCAAGTCCTGCTCCATAATCTTGACTTCCAACCCCTCCCGGGTGCATAGAGAAGAAGAGTGCCACTGTCACGCAAAGTGTTTTGAGAGTGCCAATAATTGTTACCTTAAGAGACACTGACACTGCACCAGCAATTGTGAATGTAAGTTTGGGTTAATGTTACTAACCCTAAAGCTAGCCATATACCTTCAAGATGAAGCTGGCCATACACCTTCAAGATGAAGCTGGCCATACACCTTCAAGATGAAGCTAGCCATATACCTTCAAGATGAAGCTGGCCATACACCTTCAAGATGAAGCTGGCCATACACCTTCAAGATGAAGCTGGCCATATACCTTCAAGATGAAGCTGGCCATACACCTTCAAGATGAAGCTGGCCATACACCCTGAAGATGAAGCTGGCCATACACCTTCAAGATGAAGCTGGCCATACACCCTGAAGATGAAGCTGGCCATACACCTTCAAGATGAAGCTGGCCATACACCCTGAAGATGAAGCTGGCCATACACTTCAAGATGAAGCTGGCCATACGCCTTCAAGATGAAGCTGGCCATACACCTTCAAGATGAAGCTGGCCATATGCCTTCAAGATGAAGCTGGCCATACGCCTTCAAGATGAAGCTGGCCATACGCCTTCAAGATGAAGCTGGCCTTACACCTTCAAGATGAAGCTGGCCATACGCCTTCAAGATGAAGCTGGCCATACACCTTCAAGCCAAAGCTGGCCATATACCTTCAAGATAAAGCTGGCCCTACACCTTCAAGCTGAAGCTGGCCCTACACCTTGAAGATGAAGCTGCCATACGCCTTCAAGCTGAAGCTGGCCATACACCCTGAAGATGAAGCTGGCCATACACCTTCAAGATGAAGCTGGCCATACACCCTGAAGATGAACCTGGCCCTACACCTTCAAGCTGAAGCTGGCCCTACACCTTGAAGATGAAGCTGGCCATACACCTTCAAGATGAAGCTGGCCATACACCCTGAAGATGAAGCTGGCCATACACCTTCAAGATGAAGCTGGCCATACACCCTGAAGATGAAGCTGGCCATACACTTTAAGATGAAGCTGGCCATACGCCTTCAAGATGAAGCTGACCATACACCTTCAAGATGAAGCTGGCCATACACCTTCAAGATGAAGCTGGCCATATGCCTTCAAGATGAAGCTGGCCATACACCTTCAAGATGAAGCTGGCCATACACCTTCAAGATGAAGCTGGCCATATGCCTTCAAGATGAAGCTGGCCATACGCCTTCAAGATGAAGCTGGCCATACGCCTTCAAGATGAAGCTGGCCTTACACCTTCAAGATTGTCAGGGCCAGGCGGTCGGGCAGACCCAGGAGGTGGATCCACTGGGCCGAACTCTAAGATGGTGGTAAGGAGTCCGGTAGCTGAAGCACTATGGGCAGTAGAACAGTCCGTGCCAGTGAGTGTAACGAAGGAGTCCCTGGGACCGCGGAGTCACAGATGGTAGTCCGGGTGACGTAGCTCAGGTTCGGAAGCCGAGGTGATGTCAGGCGGGGTCCGGAACCTTTGGAGCGAGATGACGGGTCACCGCAGGGATCCGAGATGGTACGGACTGTCAGATGGCAGACGGACAGCGTGCGGGGTTCGGGATTCAGCAGGACCGGATGGCGAGGCAGGATCAGCTCTAGAAGAGAGATACGTGAGTATGGCACAAAGACACAAGGAGACCTGACTCCTAGCTTGGAAAACACGAAGATCAGGCCCCGCCCTCTTGGACAATACACCCCTTTATACCCTGTACCTGTTTAGCCTCATTTCCTGTTAATGGACGCTGGCCCTTTAAGAAAGGGTCAGTGACCGCGCGCGCGCCCTAATGCGCATGCGCGCAGCCCGGGTGCCAGAAGCCAGGGAAGGAGGCTGAGAAGAGGACGCAGGGGAGCCGGCCAGGGCCTGGGAAGCCGTCGGGCGCCGCGATCGGAGACCAGGGGGCCTGGGAAGGACGGGCACCGGAGCCAAGGACCCGGGGAGCGTGGCAGGTGAGCCGGGGAGCGGGGCTGAGGACCCGGGGAGCGGAGCGGAGGACCCGGGGAGGGGAGCCAAGGACCCGGGGAGCGTGACAAAGATGAAGCTGGCCATACACCTTCAAGCCAAAGCTGGCCATATACCTTCAAGATAAAGCTGGCCCTACACCTTCAAGCTGAAGCTGTCCCTACACCTTGAAGATGAAGCTGCCATACGCCTTCAAGCTGAAGCTGGTCATGTATCTAGAGAAAGTGGCCATGGGTTTTTGTGTATCTACAGGTAGTGGGTTTTTCTGTATCTATGGAAAGTGGCGGCGGGTCTGTGTGTCTCCACAGGGAGTGGATGTGGGGTTTTGTATATATACAGGAAGTGGGGATGAGTCTTTGCCTCTTTTCTGGAATTGGGAGTGGCATTTTGTTTCTCCACAGGAAGTGAGGGTCAAGACTTTGTGTCTTGGATATCTATGGATAAGAAGCTTTTGCACTTTCCCCTGTGTGTCCTCCTTGTGTCTTCCTTTAGGGTTTAGTGAGGTTGATGAAGAGTTCATCCCACCCGTTCCCTATTTAGGGTCCAGCACTAGGGATACCTAGGGTCAGGTATCCGACTTGGCACATAGCTGCAGAACCTATCTAGGGTGGTGAGGGACCCCAGGGCCCAGCTGTTGGTTTGGTCAGGGGTCACCATCTCCCCCTTCACTAGACGCAGAGGTCCCCTTCTCTTACCATTCGCCGCTTGCTTGGTACTTCCCCCTACCTAGCATAACCTTTACATACACCAAATTGACTGTACATGTAAATACTGGAGCTTTTCTGCAGTGCTGTAACCGGCAGCAGTCACCAAAATGTTGCTGTCCAGCTATGGAACTTTTTATATCCGGCTGCCCCCTGAGAAAAGATGGGGTTGTCGGATATTGGATCCCACTAATTTGATATTGATGATCAATCCTTGGAAAGGATTAATATCAAAATAGGGATCTACCTCTTTATAAACTTAAGAGTCCCTATACAGTCAGAGGTATAATTGAGAGGGTTCTTTATAGTTAGAGTTGTAAAAGTATAAAAGGACTCTAAAAAGGCAAAACTGGGTCAAGATCTAGTATTAATGAATAATGATGCAATGAATGATGCCTAATTGATCCAAGGGGATTGTCCATTTTGCGAAAACGGAAAAAAGCTAAATTTTAGGGTCATTTGAACCTTTGTCTGGGGCTTTGTACCTAATGCCCCAACACACTTCAAAGCAACTGATCCTCCTGAACATAAATTCTCAAAGTCTTGACCCAAAACCTCGTGGAAAATGTTCCCAAAAGAGAGAATTTTCAGGTTAAAAGCGTTCTGAAGCTGCCTGGAGCCACTGTCACAGGGAGGTTTTAGCAGGCATTGCCGACTGTCATGGCAGCATCAGGATCTGGTGACACTTCAGATTCTTGCATTCTGCCTGCTAACTTCTCTGATGTGTGTGATCAGCATAGGGACTCTCAGGCGTCAACCCATAGACTTGTATTTCATAGACAGGATAGCAAGAGTTAATTTTTTAGTCCCATGCTATGGGAGAGCCAGTCATATTCACTCCCCTCCTATATATATGCTGGCTGGACTCTTGCATTAGTGCCAGCTATAGCTTGTCTATACTGGCCTAGAGAGGTGGATTTATCCAAGATTACTGATGATTGTTTTATTATTGCTGTGAGCGGTTGTGGTGTTAATGTGACGCCCTGGACTATCCAGGTCGTCCCAGGTAGACACAACAACACTACACACCCCCTTCCCAGTTAGGTAACAGCAGTCAAACTAAAAGCCTTGTCAGCACCCTCCAGGTTTGATGTCCACACCAGGGGGGGTGGAGCCAGGTGGTTGGCTCCACCCACCGAGGAGTTCACAGACCTGGAGGCGGGAGCCTAGTAGTCAAGTCCAAGTCAGTTGAGTGTGGTTTTGACAGTGAAGGAGGGGGGTTGTGTCCAGAAGCAGACCTGTGCTCAGGCCTGCCAAAGACTACTCCGGTGGCTGGGTTGGAACCCAGTCACTATTGGCAAGGAGGCAGACGGTAGTGGCCGCCTGCAGGAGACCGGGAAGACGACCGGTGGAACCGTAAGAGACCGGGACAGGGTAGTGGCCTGCCGGAACCGAACCGGGGAGCCAACTGGATACCGGAGCACCAGGCAGGGTACTCAGACCCCGAACTAGGCTTGAAGCCACCACCATAGTCAAATTAACTGATTGCGGTCTGGACCTCAGGGGTTCATTCCCACTTAAGTCCCGATTGAAGGCAACAGCCCAACCAATCCGGATAAGTGCCACCGCCAAGGGCCAAAGATCCAAAGGGCCAGCGTCTGCGGGCAAACGGGCTCCTACAACAGATACACGCCGGGGAGCGGACTACCGGTGCCTAGGCCCAGGAGTCAAGATTCACATACAAAGGTGCAGGAGAAAGGCGGACATTACCAACCTAACCTGGGAAGAGCTGCAGCCACCTGCGGGCCCCGTTCATCACTCTGTTTGGTTTACCAGTGACTCCAGTGTCTTGTGTCAGAGTAAGTACACCAGTGCCATCAGGCACCGCACTGCGCTGCACCGCAACCTGACACCCTGCACCCGGGCCTCGGCCCACCGGACCCAGGGACCAACATCCCCTACCCACGGAGGGGTCAACATCTAGCTGCGCTACTACATCGCTCTCGGGGTCCCCCACACCTTCACCGCAGCGGTGGTGTCCACGATCACCACACCCCGTAGGTGGCGTCACGAACTATTACCTAAAATCCAAACAACCCACATCCCCGCGTGTAGCGCCAACTCCCTTGCAGAGCGACGTGACCCCCGGGTCCATGAGAGGCTCGAGCCACCACTTGCAGTGCGAGCACGGATCCGAGCGGCTCGGCGGTCGCAGCCGAGCCCACGGGGCAGTACATTAACTCTTCTTGTCCTTTTGTTGTTGCCTTACTTCTCTTGCTTTTCTCTTTAGTTTCTTACTGTTGGTTCCAGTGAGTTTGCAGTGTCTCTGGGTTTCTGTTTTCCCTGTCTGTCTTATCTGTATCTCCATCACACTCCTGCCCCTTCCCTGGGGGAGGGACAACCAGATTAGCTTTACTTAGTAATATAGCATCTCCAGCATCTCCACCATCAGCAGTAATCTGGAGGACAGGGATAGTCTAGGGTCCCTTAGCAAGAGGGACAGCACAGGACCCCCCTTGACCCTTGCTATTCCACACCGAGAGCCCCGTTGCCAGGAGGAAAATAACTATTTCTCCTGGCAGTCTCAGACTTTCAGCCATAGGAGTGGTGTCAGATCGTCAAGACTGTGTATAGTGAGAGGTGGCTTTAATGTCGCCCCGGGCACTGACTGACAGCCTGCTTAATGCTGAGCATGAGCATTAGTGGAGATGAAAGCACTAATTGCAACAGAGTCAAATCAGGAACAGCAGAGTTATGTAGGCAATGCAGCACCTCCTTGCAGGAATTCAGGAATATGCAGGAATAGCAGAGTTGTGCAGACAATCTGGAACCAAGATGCAGAAATGCCTATCACACAGGAATAGCAGAGCTGTGTAGGCATTTGCATCCTGGTGAACAGCACCAGAATTAATGAAATGACATAGTTATCAGGTAACTTGACATAGCAGAGCAGAAGGTGCAGACTGCATCAGTAAAATCAGGTCCGGTTGCTAGATAGCAGTCAGGAGCAGCTGAGCAGATAATTAAGGTCCAGTCACACTAAGCAACTTACCAGCGATCCCAACAATGATAGGGATCGCTGGTAAGTTGCTAGGAGGTTGCTGGTGAGATGTCACACTGCGACGCTCCAGCGATCCCACCAGCAACCTGACCTGGCAGGGATCGCTGGAGCGTCGCTACACGGGTTGCTGGTGAGCTCACCAGCAACCAGTGACCAGCCCCCAGCGCCGCGTGGAAGATGCTGCGCTTGGTAACTAAGGTAAATATCGGGTAACCAACCCGATATTTACCTTGGTTACCAGCGCACGGAGCTACATGTGCAGAGAGCAGGGAGCAGCGCACACTGAGCGCTGGCTCCCTGCTCTCCTAGTACAGCACACATGGGGTTAATTACCCGATGTGTGCTGCAGCTACATGTGCACAGAGCAGGGAGCAGCGCACAATGCTTAGCGCTGGCTCCCTGCTCTCCTAGTACAGCACACATCGGGTTAATTACCCGATGTGTGCTGCAGCTACATGTGCACAGAGCAGGGAGCAGCGCACACCGCTTAGCGCTGGCTCCCTGCTCTCCTAGTTACAGCACACATCGGGTTAATTAACCCGATGTGTCCTGCAGCTACATGTGCACAGAGCAGCAGCCGGCACTGACAGTGAGAGTGGCGGACGCTGGTAACAAAGGTAAATATCGGGTAACCAAGGACAGGGCTTCTTGGTTACCCGATGTTTACTGTGGTTACCAGCGTCCGCAGAAGCCGGCTCCTGCTGCCTGCACATTTAGTTGTTGCTGTCTCGCTGTCACACACAGCGATCTGTGCTTCACAGCGGGACAGCAACAACTAAAAAATGGCCCAGGACATTCAGCAACAACCAACGACCTCACAGCAGGGGCCAGGTTGTTGCTGGATGTCACACACAGCAACATCACTAGCAACGTCACAAAAGTAGTTAGCAGCGATGTTGCTAGCAATGTTGCTTAGTGTGACGGGGCCTTTAGGCACCTAATTAGAGCAGAGCGAAGTGGAAGTTGATGCTTAATTCCTGGAATGATAATGTCACTTGTGATAGCGGGAAACTGGGGCTCCTAAGATGTCCCTCAATCTAGGGGGCCCTATACAATCTCTATTCTCAGGAATACTCCTAATGGTAGAGAGGCCTGAGTCTCCTTCCTGGTCCTGCTCCTGACCAGTTCTGATCTAATCCCCCCCCCCTTCCCCGAGGGAGGGACAGGACAGGAGTGTGGGTACGTCATGCACACTAGCCGGCAATGAGGTCCTGAGCAGGGCAGATCAAAGTATTGTAGTGCGCCTGCGCAGGACCTCAATGCTGGCGAGTGTGGAGGACGTAGGACATGTCATGCACTCCGGCTTCAGAAGAAGGAGGACAAAGATGGCCTAAAGAGGAGGAGGTGCCAATACCGGACGACGGAGACACTCATCGGACCAGTCTGCATCGAACTGACCGTTAGGTGAGTATTAATAATAATAATTAATAATTCTATTCATTTATATAGCGCTATTAATTCCACAGCGCTTTACGTACATTGGCAACGCTGTCCCCATTGGGGCTCACAATCTGTCCCTATCTGTATGTCTTTGGAGTGTGGGAGGAAACCGGAGGAAACCCACGCAAACACAGGGAGAACATACAAACTCCTTGCAGATGGTGCCCTTGGTGGGATTTGATCCCAGGACCCCAGCGCTGCAAGACTGCAGTGCTAACCACTGAGCCACCACAAGACTGCAGTGCTAACCACTGAGCCACCACAAGACTGCAGTGCTAACCATTGAGCCACCGTTCCGCCCATATTATAAAGTGATTTTTGTGTTGTACGCAGCAGCCTGGGCTCTTATATACAGTACTATGGTATACTGTATATAAGAGCCAACTGGTGGTGGCCGCAGCTTATAGTCACCAAATCTGGTGATAGGTTCCCTTTAACTCTTTGCTGCCTGCCATAGAATCCTGATAACAATGGCAGCTACAGGAACCCTATAACCTTGATTTGGGGGAAATGGCAGGAAATTAGCAGCCATCAAAGCTGCATGAAATCTCCCAATTCTGGCCACCGTATTTGTTGTGTTGTGGATGTAACGATGTATCTATATCCTGCAATATGTTACTAAACACAAACAGTAAACTTGTTACATATTTTTAGCCCAAGAACAAGCAGGTGACTGATGGCTGACACCAGACTGACTGAGCGCAGCTCCGGACTATCATTAAATCACCGCTCAGCAGAGTTCTGCTCTGAAGCTTCAGGCCGCACTTACTAATTACACAGTAAGTACAACACAGACACCCACACACGACACGTCGGGCTCCCCGGGGGGGAAGAGAAAACTGGAAACATTAGAAGCAAAATATCATATTATCTGTATCCGAGACCAGCGGAGGACGCCGTCACCCCAGCACACGTGTGGGGACCCCATCTTTTTAACAATTTAGCCTTTATGTGACATACTATAAAGAAATAGAAAAAATATGTAGCAGCTCTTTTAAATAAAACCAATCCACAAATATACACTGTGCATATGCAAACCTGTACAAGTAATGAGCCACTAGGCCACCAGGGATAATAACATATTGAACACCAGATGTTTGCCAGTGCTTGTTTTGCTAAGACGTGGGACGCAATGGAGAGAATCGGTGTAACACAAGCAGGCCACACTTGGGAGATGGAGTTCCTACTATCTGGACAGGTAAGGAACCACTAGGCCACCAGGGAGAATATTTTTAAAGAGCATCAGTTATTAGACAGGCCTTGCTTTGATAAGATGGAGGGGTGCAATGGGAATAATTAGTATAGCATAGTAATTTTGAGGAAGATGTACCTAATGGATGGACAAAAAAAAGACCACTTCCACCAGGGATAATATTATTAATATATTGAGGGCCAGTTAAAAATCAGTACAACATAGAAAAGTAAGGACTTCCTGGTGACTGTACAGATAAGGAACCACTAGACCACCATGGAGAACATTTTTAAAGAGCAATGGTTATTAGACAGGTCTTGCTTTGATAATATGGGGGGTGCAATGGGAAGAACTAGTATACCATAGTAATTTTGAGGAAAATTTACCTATTGCCTGGAGAGAAAGAAGACCACTTGGCCACCAGGGAAAATATTATTAACATACTAATCACTACAGGTAGTTTACATGCCAGGCATTCCTTTCTTAAGAAGGTGAGATTTGATGTTAGAAATTAGTATTATACAGCGGAGGAAGAAGTTCCTAGTGACTGCACAGAAAATTAACCACTAGGCCACCATGGATATTATTAAAGAGCATCAGCTATTTGCCAGGTCTTACTTTGTTACGATGATTGGGTGTAATGGGAAGAATGAGTATAGCACAACTGGGGTACATTTGGGAGATGGGATTCCTACTGCCTAGATAGATAAGGAGCCACTAGGCCACCAGGGATAGTATTAATAAACTGAGCACCAGCTACATGTTAGGCCTTCCTTTCCTAAAAAGGGTTGATGCAATGTTAGAAATCAGTATAATGTAAAAGAGGAAGAAGCCACTACATATTACATAATAATAATAATAATAATAATAATAATAATAATAATATTATTATTATTATTATTATTATTATTATTATGTGCCAGGCCCTGCTTTACTAAGATTATGGGGTGTGATGGCATAAAAAAACCAGCATAACAGGTCACACTTCAAAAAAGAATTTCCTAGTGCCTGGTCAGATGGCGAGCTGATAGGCCACCAGGGATAATATTAGTATCATACTTAGCACCTATGTGTCAGGTCCTCCTTTTCTAAGATAATGGGGTATAAGTACATGTTTCAGTATTGCATCGCAGGGGCACACTTAAAGGAAAAGCTTCATACTTCAAAACAGATGAAGAACCACTAGGACACCAGGGATAATATTATTAAAATATTGAGCAAAATATATGTACCAGTTCCTCGTTTCCTAATTTCATCAATAAGTATAACATAGCAGGGGTACACTTTGGGGGAAAAGGCAATATGACAACAAGAATAATATTAACATACTAAGCACCAGAAAAATATACTAGGCACTCATTTCCTAGTATAGTGTTTTGTAATGTCATGTGCTATTATAATTCACTAGAGCCAATTTAGGGTAAAGAGTTATTGGCTCCTGAACAGATAAAGAGCCCCTAGGCCACCAGGGACAGTATTACCATTCTGAGCAACAGAAACAGCCCTTTCTTTTCCTAAGCTGATGGGATGTGATGATATGTACCACTATAGCATAGCACTGGCACACTTTGGGGAAGGGGTACATAGCACATGAACAGATAAGGTGCCACTAAGCCACCAGGGAAAATGTTATAACTATTATGAAATATTATAATTCTGAGCACCAAATACATGCCTTTACTAGAATGGTGGGATGTGGTAGCATTAACCAGTTTGTCATTACAGAAGCCCCACCCACCCCCATGGTATGGAGCCCCACCCCCATGGTATGGAGCCCCACTCCCCATGGTATGGAATCCCACCCACCCCCACGGTATAGAGCCCCACCCCCATGGTATGGAGCCCCAAACCCCATGGTATGGAATCCCACCCACCCCCACGGTATAGAGCCCCACCCCCATGGTATGGAATCCCACCCACCCCCATGGTATGGAGCCCCACCCCCATGGTATGGAGCCCCACTCCCCATGGTATGGAATCCCACCCACCCCCACGGTATAGAGCCCCACCCCCATGGTATGGAGCCCCACTCCCCATGGTATAGAATCCCACCCACCCCCACGGTATAGAGCCCCACCCCCATGGTATGGAATCCCACCCACCCCCTTGGTATGAAGCCCCATCCTCTGAGCTATCATTGAGCAAAGTTCTGCTGCCACTAGGGGGATCTCACTGCATATTGATTATGTAAGGCGCCCCCTAGTGGTGTGCGCTTTATGAAGGGAGGCAGGAGATCTAGAGCTCTCTATCAGGAAGACAAAAATAATTGTAATTTCTTCCCCATGATTATCTAGTGTTTGCCAGGGTTAACAAACATCCATAAAATTCAGGACACTTCATATAAGGGGAATTGGTGGATTTTGTTATATTTTTGCAAGCCCTTTTTAAACCATGAACATGCCCCTTCACATAGCTCCGTTTTTGCCCTTCCTTTGGTATCCCCCCTTATGTATATAAATACAGCAGTTGCTATGTACCCTGGGTGCAGTACCTTATAAAGCAGCTTTCATATCTTGTCGGCTGATCAGTCTTCTATAGACAGAAACATATATTAATACTGTATATGTGCGAGCCGTCATAATACTCCTCAAGCTTTATTTGTTATTGAGGACGGGCAGGAAAGGAAAAGTAAATATCCTCCGGAACAAAAGCCACAAACTTCTGATTTCTGAAGCCAAATTTTTTGACAATGTGGGTGGTGCATTGTGTGTCTGTGTGCCACACTAAGCATGGAGAATAGAAAGAGGAGATGAGAACTGTCTGAGGACTTGAGAACCAAAATTGTTGAAATTATCAACAATTTCAAGGTTAAAAGTCCATCTAAAGAGATCTTGATGTTCCTTTGTCCATGGTGCGCAACATAATCAAGCGTTTACAACCCATGGCACTGTAGCTAATCTCCCTGGATGTGGACAGAAGAGAAAACTTGATAAAAGGCTGGAATGCAGGATAGTCCGGATGGTGAATAAGCCCCAATCAAGCTCCAAAGAAATTCAAGCCGTCCTGCAGGCTCGGGGTGCATTAGTTTCAGTGCAAATTATTCGTCCACTTTAAAATGAAATGCAATGTTATGGTGGAGACCCAGGAGGACCCCACTGCTGACACAAAAAAAAATCTAGACTACAGTTTACCAAAATGTAAATGAGTAACCAAAATCCTTCTGGGAAAGCGTCTTCTGGAAAGATGAGACCAAAATAGAGCTTTCTGGTAAAGCACATCATTCTACTGCTCACTGAATAGATATAAAAATAGGAAAACGGGTTTTAGCCGCGCTCAAAAACTACTGTTGCCAGGATATTAATAAAATCTCTTTTTATTTCAGCATTCCAATGCGTTTCAGAGACAAAGACCGTCTCCTTCTTCAGGGAAAAGAGAAATCATCATCATGATTTCTCTTTTTACCCTGAAGAAGGAGACGGTCTTTGTCTCTGAAACGCGTTGGAATGCTGAAATAAAAAGAGATTTTATTAATATCCTGGGAACAGTGGTTTTTTAGCGCGGCTAAAACACGTTTTCCTATTTTTATATCTATTTTACGTTTTACACGGGGCCGCTGCTTGAACCACGCGGACACTCACATGCTCAGCAAGCGGTTGTGACTGGCACAACCTTACCAGGTGAGTGTACCCTTCTATACCTCTATACGGTAAATACCGGGTAAGACCCTATTGCGCCTTTTTGTCTCCCCGTCTCTAGCACTGCTCACTGAAAACAGAATGAGACCTACAATGAAAAGAACACAGTACCTACAGTCACATATGGTGGAGGTCAGATATATTTTGGGGTTGTTTTGCTGCCTCTGGCACTGGGTGTCTGGCTGTGTGCAAGACATCATGAAATCTGAAGATTACCAAAGAATTTTGGGTGGCAATGTAGTGCCCAGTGTCATAAAGCTGGGTGTGCATCCTAGGTCATAGGTCTACATGACAAAGACCCCAAACACTTCAAGAAGCCCCAGAAATGGATGGAAGCAAAGTGCTGGAGAGTTCTGAAGTGGCAGCAATGAATTCAGATCTAAACCCCATTGACACCTGTGGAGAGATCTGAAAATTGCTGTTGGGAGAAGAGAAGACACCTACACATATGAGAGACCTGGAGCAGTTTATACACTGTGTGCAGAATTATTAGGCAAATGAGTATTTTGGTCACATGATACTTTTTATACATGTCGTCCTACTCCAAGCTGTATAGGCTGAGAGCCAACTACCAATTAAGTAAATTAGGTGATGTGCATCTCTGTAATGAGGAGGGGTGCGGTGTAATGACATCAACACCCTATATAAGGGGTGCTTAATTATTAGGCAACTTCCTTTCCTTTGGCAAAATGGGTCAGAAGAGAGATTTGACGGGCTCTGAAAAGTCCAAAACTGTGAGATGTCTTGCAGAGGGATGCAGCAGTCTTGAAATTGCCAAACTTTTGAAGCGTGATCACCGAACAATCAAGCGTTTCATGGCAAATAGCCAACAGGGTCGCAAGAAGCGTGTTGGGCAAAAAAGGCGCAAAATTACTGGCCATGAATTGAGGAAAATCAAGCGTGAAGCTGCCAAGATGCCATTTGCCACCAGTTTGGCCATATTTCAGAGCTGCAACGTTACTGGGGTATCAAAAAGCACAAGGTGTGCCATACTCAGGGACATGGCCAAGGTAAGGAAAGCTGAAAAACCACCACCTCTGAACAAGAAACATGAGATAAAACATCAAGACTGGGCCAAGAAATATCTTAAGACTGATTTCTCAAAGGTTTTATGGACTGATGAAATGAGAGTGACTCTTGATGGGCAGATGGATGGGCCAGAGGCTGATCAGTAAAGGACAGAGAGCTCCACTCCGACTCAGACGCCAGCAAGGTGGAGGTGGGCACTGGTATGGGCTGGTATCATCAAAGATCAACTTGCGGGACCTTTTCGGGTCGAGGATGGAGTGAAGCTCAACTCCCAGACCTACTGCCAGTTTCTGGAAGACAACTTCTTCAAGCAGTGGTACAGGAAGAAGTCGCTATCGTTCAAGAAAAACATGATTTTCATGGAGGACAATGCTCCATCACATGCATCCAACTACTCCACAGCGTGGCTGGACAGTAAAGGTCTAAAAGATGAAAAAATAATGACATGGCCCCCTTGTTCACCGGATCTGAACCCCATAGAGAACCTGTGGTCCCTCATAAAATGTGAGATCTACAGGGAGGGAAAACAGTCCACCTCTGGGAGCAGTGTCTGGAGGCTGTGGTGGCTGCTGCACGCAATGTTGATGGTAAACAGATCAAGCAATGACAGAATCTATGGATGGTCGGCTGCTGAGTGTCATCATAAAGAAAGGTGGCTATATTGGTCACTCATTTTTTGGGTTTTGTTTTTGCACGTCAGAAATGTTTATTTCTAAATTTTGTGCAGTTATATTGGTTTATCTGGTGAAAATAAACAAGTGAGATGGAATATATTTGTTTTTTATTAAGTTGCCTAATAATTCTGCACAATAATAGTTACCTGCACAAGCAGATCTCCTCCTAAGGTAGCCAAATCTAAAAAAAAAAATCCACTCCAACTGCCAAAAATATTAAGCTTTGATATTTATGAGTCTTTTGGGTTTATTGAGAACAAAGTTGTTGCTCAATAATAAAAAAAAATCCTCTAAAATAAAACTTGCCTAATAATTCTGCACACGGTGTAAAGAAGAGTCCGAAATTCCAGGTGAGAGGAGTAAGAAGCTTGTGGACGGTTATAGGAGGTGACTGATTGCAAGTATTTATTCCAAAGGATAAAGGGTATTACGCTGAGGGGGCCAACAATTTAGTCCAGCCCATTCTTGGAGTTTTGTGAGAAATTATATCCAATTTGCCTTTTTATCCTCTTTTTTTGTGTTATTCCAATACACACAAAGGAAATAAACGTGTGAATAACAAAACGTGATTGTAAGAATTTTCTTAGAGAAATACTTCATTTTCTGGAACAATGTCAAAGATGCCAACACTTTCGGCCATGACTGTACTTGAAAAGCCCGCTGCTCTTGAGGGACAGGTAAAATAGTTTTTTACACTATTGAGAGCTAACCTGCCCCATTTTTAAGAAACATGCCACCATGGACTCCAAGATGGCCCACAGCTTGCAAAAGATCAAACAAAGAGCATCTCTGAATTTCGGCAATTGAAGACAAACACCGAGTGCCGTATTTATCCATTTGAAAAATTTGCCAACACAAAAGAGACTGCAAAACAATCACAAATAATAAAGTGTTATCTGATCTTAGGAAAGGTAGAGTAAATAAAAATATATATATATTCAATAATATAATGTAAAGTTTCATTATACATTTTTGCTTTTTTTTAATGCTAGATATTATATATTTAATTATATTACAATTTATTATATTTATATATTGTATTAAATATTATATTATTTTATGTTATTATATTCTACTATACATCATACGTTTTGTTAGATTGAAATATATCACATTATTATGTTATTTTTAACAGTGCCTTGACAAAGTATTCATGAAGTTTTTCACATATTATTACGTTATACCCAGAAATTTAAATGTATCGTATTTTTCGTTTTATAAGACGCACCCCAAATTCAGAGCAAGAAAAGGTGGAAAAAAAAGGGTGTCTGTTTTGTAATCCAGTGGTGTCTTACCGGAAGGGGCTGTAGTGGTGGTGGAGGAAGCTGTGATGGTGCAGCGGCGGAGGCTGGGACTGCAGCGGAGGCTGAGGCAGCGGCAGAGGCTGGGGCTCTGGCGGAAGCTGGGGCTCCGGTGAAGACTGGGGCTGCGGCGGAGGCTCGGGCTGCTGTGCTGGGGAAGCTGTGCTGGGGCTCGGGCTGCGGCAGCTGAGGGCTTCAAAGAAATGGCGCCCAGAGTCAGTGCAGATTGAGCTGAACCAAGATCTCATCTGCGCAAGCGCCACCTCCGGGAGCCATTTTCCTGAAGTCCGCTGGAGTGGGATCAATGGGGTAGAGGCGGCGCCTGCGCAGATGACAGCTTAAGCCAAGAGCTCCAACTACACATGCAACGAATCTGGGCGACATTATTTGAAGTCCTCACCACCTGACCCGCAGCGCCAGTAAAGCCGCCAGAGACCCCACACAGCATCCCCAGCCACCGGAGACCACGCGCAGACCCCCCCACACAGCCGCTGCAGCAGCCGGAGATCCCGCACAGCAGCTGCTGACATAGGAAGAGCCCGGACTGCTGACCCGAAGGGGCTCAAGGGAGGGCTACATGACTAGGAGGGATGCCAGGCCATAGGGTTAATAAGGGGTTAATGGAGAAGTCAGTTTGGGCGCGAAATTTGGGGGTGGTGCTAAGGGGCAGTTAGGATCAGGGGTCAGTGTGATTGGTCAGGGGGTGGTGCTATGGGGGGTAGTATATAGGGCAGGTCAGAGGGGGGGTGGGCCATTCCTACCTGGACGGTGACTGCAATCGTTGTGGCTGGATCCCGAAGATGGAGGACTTCATGGCACAGATGAAGAGGATGGCGGAGCAACGTGGACAGCGTTGGATGGACGAACAGCTCCAGCGATGGTCCGGCGTCGGTGAGGAAGATGGGACCCCCCTGCCTCCGAAGCGGCAGCGAAGAACGCGGCCCCCGGAGCGCCTTAGCCCTGAGATGACGCCGAGCAGCGGAGACGGAGCCCAAGTGGACGTGCGGCGGTGGATCCGGGAGCCGGGACGTCGCGAGGCCCCGGCCGGAAGTCGGGCCGCGGGCACCAAGGCAGCGGGGCGGTGAGCGACATGGCCGGCCTCCCCTCCTCTTCCGGTTTGCGGCGCACGGCAGTGACGCGCGCGTCGCGGCCGCGTGACCCGGCGCGGTCACCTGACCCGGCGCGGTCACCTGACCCGGCGCGGTCACGTGGCCCGCTGCGCTCGCATGGCCCGGCGTCCCCTTGTGCTCCGGCGGCCTCACCTGACCGAGCGCGCTCACCTGACCCGCCGCGGTCACGTGGGGCGGCGCGGTCACGTGTGGCGGCGCGGTCACGTGGGGCACCGCGGTCACGTGGGGCGGCGCGGTCACGTGGGGCGGCGCGGTCACCTGACCGGGCGCTGTCACCTGACCGGGCGCGGTCACCTGACCTGGCGCGGTCATGTGACCCCGCGTACTCACCCGTCCCGGCGCGTCCCCGCGATCCGGCAGGCTTACCTGACCCGGGGTGGTCACCTGACCCGCCGCGGTCGCGTGGGCCGGCGCGGTCGCGTGGGTCGGCGGGGTCGCGTGGGCCGGCGGGGTCGCATGAGCCAGCGGGGTCGCGGGGGCCAGCTGGGTTGCGTGGGCCAGCGGGATCGCAGGGCACGGATGAGGCCGCAGTGGCAGCAATGGCCAGGAGCAGAGCGGGGCCCATGCAGGAGCATGGGGTCCCAGTGTCGGCGGGGGAGTCAGTACGGAGACGGCCCGGATCAGCGGGGCCCGGCCTGGGATTACAGCGGATGGACAGCGATGGGACGGCGTCGGGATCAGCTGGAGTACGCGGGGATGCCGGACGGCATGCCCCAGGCGGTGATTACGTGGCGGCGCCAGCGTCTGGATCGTCGCGGACGGCGCGGAGGATGGATGGTGCTGCGGGCGGACGGGGCCTAAGGTCGAGTCTGCCGGACGGTGGGCTCCCTGGGCCTGGGTCCAGTGAGGAAGATGAGGCCACCTTGGAGGAGGACGCCGCGGAGGACGACACCGGGGACCAGATCGTGGAGGTCGGCGAAGCGGCTGGAGTGCGACGCGGAGGACATGTGACGGCTGTTTCGGGATCTTCTCGGAGTCAGCCTGGTAAGACCACGGTTTTTCCTATTTCTCGTACACCTGGTTTGGCTATGGATGGTGTATCTGGTGATATGGATGGCGTGCAGGGCGTAAATGTGGTTGGTGGTACGGGTGGTTTGCTTGGTGGCCCGGTTGGAGGGCAGGTCATGAATGCGGTGACGGGTGACGGCAGTGTGGCAGCTGAGTTGTTGAGGTTGGTCAGGGGTTTGTTTGCCCCTGTGGGGGGCCCTAGCTTGGTGTGGCAGGGAGCGACGGGGCAGGAGGTTGTGACTCCTGCGGTTGGAGGGGTTGCTAGTGGCAATGTGGTTGGTGAGCCGGTGGTGGCGGCTCCCGCGGCCGCAGCTGCGGCTCCCGCTGCCGCAGCTGCGGCTGCAGTGGACATTGTTCGATTAGATGACAAGGCGAGAGGGGAAGTGTATGTCTGCTTTGATGGACCGTTGGGGGCGCATCTGAAGCAGGAGACCAGGGAAAAAATATGGAAGGATGAATATGTTGAAATATTCTCATTGCTTCCGTTGGAAAAGTTTAATCTGGATCGGGTTAAACCGGATGAGAGCAAGAAGGACGAGGAAGAACGGCGGCGTTATCGCCTTATTCCTCGCACTTTTCAGAACTGGTTGCAGGCCTTTGTGATACTGGCCAGTGTGGTGGGGGAAAAGGCTCCGGATAACTGTTCGGCGCTTTTTTGTTATCTGGATTCTATCTGTGAGGCGTATAGGACCTATGGGGGGACTGCTTGGCTACGATATGACGAGCAGTTTCGCCAGAGGAAGGCGGTCAGACCCAGTTTACGGTGGGACCACAAATAAATTAGTCTATGGATGCGGCTGATGGCTGCGCCGAAGTCGGCATCGCAGTCCTTTCCAGGGGGCACCGGCGGGGGATCATTTGGCACCTCGCCGGGGCCCAAAAAGGGCGTTTGCTGGCAGTTCAATGAAAAGGAATGCCGGTTTGGTTCCTCCTGCCGATTCAAGCACGAGTGTTCGGGCTGTGGTGGTGCCCACAGTCACCTTAAGTGCTTCCGGAAGGGAAAAGGGAAGGCCGCTGAGTCTTCGTCAAAAAGGGAGGACCCCGGTGAGGGTAGATCGGATGGCGCCGTTTCTAAGTAGATACCCGGATCGGGGGTCGGCGGAATTGTTGAGTGAAGGTTTTAGTTTTGGTTTCAAGATACCGTCAGTGGTTAAGACGGGAGAGATTCGTTTGAAAAATTTACAGTCGACTCGCCTACATGGTGAGATTGTTGCGGATAAGTTACAGAAGGAGGTGGAACTAGGACGGATGGCGGGGCCTTTTGATGCCCCTCCATTGCCGGACTTGGTTGTGTCCCCGTTGGGGTTGGTCCCGAAAAAGGAACCTAACAAGTTTCGGCTTATCCACCATTTGTCCTATCCTATTGGCCGGTCGGTGAACGACGGTATTGATCCTGAGCTGGTTTCAGTATCGTATGTCCGTTTTGATAAGGCTGTGGAATGGTTAAGGAAGTTGGGTTGTGGTTCGCTTTTGGCGAAAACGGATATAGAAGCGGCCTTCCGCCTGTTGCCGGTGCACCCGGACAGTTTTCACCTGTTGGGGTGTTGGTGGGAGGACAAGTTTTATGTAGATTGTTGTTTGCCTATGGGCTGTTCAATTTCATGTTCCTATTTTGAGAAGTTTAGTTGTTTTTTAGAATGGGTAATTAAGGAGGAGGCGGGTCTAGATTCAGTGTTGCATTACTTGGACGACTTTTTGTGCATGGGACCTGCTGGATCCTCGCAGTGTTCCCTTTTGCTTCGGACAGTGGAGCAGGTTGCTCGCCGCTTCGGCGTTCCGTTGGCGCCGGAGAAGACGGAGGGTCCGGTTACTGTTTTGAAATTCCTGGGTATCGAGCTGGATACGGTTGCCATGGAGTGCCGCTTGCCGGAGGACAAGCTGGCGGATTTGAGGCGTTGCGTTCAAGGGGCCATTGAGGCCAAGAAGATTCGTTTACGGGACTTGCAGTCCCTGTTGGGGAAGTTGAATTTTGCGTGTAGGATTTTGCCGATGGGGAGAGTTTTTTCCCGTCGCTTGGCTCAAGCCACTACCGGTGTATTGCACCCTTTGCATTTTGTGCGTTTGAAGGTGGAGCACAAGGCGGACCTGAGAGTGTGGTCCCGTTTTTTGCAGCTGTATAATGGACGGTCATTGTGGCTTCGCGAGGTGATGTCAAATGAGGAGTTGGTACTGTATACGGACGCGGCGGGATCCAGTGGTTTTGGCGCATATTTTGGGGGGAGATGGTGTGTCGGCAGGTGGCCTGATTCGTGGCGGGTTTGCGGTCTGACTAGGAATTTGGCCCTGTTGGAACTTTTTCCTATTGTCGTGGCCATTGAGGTTTGGGGACAGGATTTGAAAGACAGGAAGGTGCGTTTCATGTGTGACAACCTGGGGGTCGTTCAGTGTGTTAACAAGTTGACAGCTGATTCTCCCCCGGTGGTGGATCTCTTGCGTCATTTGGTGCTGAAATGTCTGGAGTTGAACTTGTGGGTCTGCGCTGTACATGTGCCGGGGGTGCTGAATTCTGTGGCTGATGCTTTATCTCGCTTCCAGTGGGACCGCTTTCGAATGCTGGCGCCGGACGCGGAGCAGCAGGAGACCGTGTGGCCCGTCTGGTTGTGGGACCTGGTTTGCAGCCGGCCTGGGAATTGATCAGACATTCGGTGGCACCCAGTACGTGGCGCAGCTATAATTCAGCGTGGGACCGTTGGCTCGAGTTGGTTGATGAGGTGGGAGGTCATGTATCTGAAGGTGACAGAGTTTATTTAGTTTTGTTCATGATGGGCAGGGCTAAGGAAGAAGGCCTTTCGTGGTCGGCCGTGGCGGGCAGGTTGGCGGGCATTGCTTTCTTTTTCAAGTTACTGGGCTGGAAGGATGTTACGAAGGATTTCTGGGTGCGCCAGGCGCTGAAGGGTTACCGGAGGGCGGGGGCGCGCCGAGACCTTCGGCGCCCGGTATCTTTTGAGCTGCTGGGCAAGCTGTTGTCGGTTTTGCCTCGGGTGTGCTGTTCGGAGTATGAATGCCAGTTGTTCGGGACCGCTTTTGTTTTGGCCTTCTTTGGGGCGTTTAGAATTAGTGAACTGGTGAGCAGAAACACGAGGAGTCACGGAGGTTTGTTGTTGGAGGACGTGGAATGTGGTATGGATGTGGTACGGTGCTGCTTGAGACGGTCAAAGACGGACCAGCTGGGTAGAGGTCGGATGGTGGAACTATGGGGTGTACCTGGTTTAGCGGAGTGCCCTGTCAGATGGCTGTCGGCGTTTTTAGAAGTGAGGGGAGCTCGCCCGGGGTCCCTTTTGTCCCACCAGGACGGGTCAGCCTTGTCTAGTTACCAATTTGTCTGCATCTTTCGGAGGTGCCTGCAGTGTTGCGGTCTCAACGAGGCTGAGTTCGCGTCGCATTCCTTTCGGATTGGGGCTGCGACTCAGGCGGCTCGTTGGGGTCTGGGCGCGCAGGCTCTCCGTAAGATTGGACGATGGGACTCGGCCAGGTTTAGATCTTACGTCCGGCCGAACTTGTTGTGAGATATTGGTGGGGGGGGGGGTCGGGGGCGGTATTTGTTTGGTATTCATTACCCATCTTTTTCTTCCTCGTGCCTCCCTCCCCCCCCCCCCCCTCCTCTGTGTTGTCACCTTTTGTTTTGTAGGTTTACCATTGTTGGTGTGGGTGCTCAGCCACTCATACGTGTAGTGGGGGGCGTTTCGTGCGGGAATACGACCGGACGGCCGCCAGTTGGGGGTCCCCAGGGAAAAGGCGACGGTGCGATGGATCGGGGTCAGGGGCATGCTGTGGAGTGAGGTGTTGCCTACCTGGCGCCACCATTCGCAGTTGGACAGAGCACCGGACGTGGTAGTACTACACGCGGGTGGGAATGACCTGGGTCTCCGGGCTTCCAGGGACCTGATACAAGACATAAAATGTGACTGCCTGTGGCTCCTGTCTTCCCACCCGGGTCTAATAATTGTCTGGTCTGATATGGTGGCGCGGCTGGCATGGCGGCACGCCAGGTCGGTGGAGGCAGTAAACAGGGCGCGAAGTAAAGTGAATCGGGAGATTGGGCGGTTCATTTCCCGGGTCGGGGGTGTCTCTGTTCGGCACCCGGAGTTGGAAGCGGCGTCCGCTGACTTGTTGCGCCGGGACGGGGTCCATTTAAATTCGGTGGGAAATGATATTTGGGCCTTAGGGCTGATGGAGGGGGTTGAGAAGGCTTTGTTGGTGTGGGAGGACTCGCGCGCACAAGGGGTCATGCGCACTCGCGGTGGCGGAAAGGAGGGGGGTGTCTGAAGGTGGGGGTTTGCACAGAGGAGAGGACGGAACCCAGTGCCGGAGCGGGTTACCTCTAGCGGTGCAATTGTTTGGTAAACGGGTCCTTGCTGGGTTGAGTCTCAGCGGGACATAGTGTGGGCAACATCTGGCTTGGGCTCTCGAGTCGGTGTGTTGCGGCTGAGGGTCAGGAGATGGGCTGATGTTGCAAAGAACATTTTGGTTAACCTTCAGGTACCCCCCCCTTCCTTTTCGGGGGGGTTCTTCAATGAAGAATTGTATTGTTACATGGCTTATGTTTCTGTTACGAATAAATGGGGCTGCTGTGGCCTTTATATCCAACGTCACGCAGTGTTTGTGTTTATTTTAGATAAGAACCCTAGGGGGTAGGGGGTTGTTGGGGAAGGTCAAAGGCCTTCAGTCAGACATTCCGGAGTCAAGGAAGAGCCCGGACTGCTGACCCGAAGGGGCTCAAGGGAGGGCTACATGACTAGGAGGGATGCCAGGCCATAGGGTTAATAAGAGGTTAATGGAGAAGTCAGTTTGGGCGCGAAATTTGGGGGTGGTGCTAAGGGGCAGTTAGGATCAGGGGTCAGTGTGATTGGTCAGGGGGTGGTGCTATGGGGGGTAGTATATAGGGCAGGTCAGAGGGGGGGTGGGCCATTCCTACCTGGACGGTGACTGCAATCGTTCCCGCCCGCCCGCCCTGATTGTGGATTCGACATCAATGAAGAAAAGAAGGAAGATCGTATTTGTCGCAGCGGCGGAAAGGAGGGGGGTGTCTGAAGGTGGGGGTTTGCACAGAGGAGAGGACGGAACCCAGTGCCGGAGCGGGTTACCTCTAGCGGTGCAATTGTTTGGTAAACGGGTCCTTGCTGGGTTGAGTCTCAGCGGGACATAGTGTGGGCAACATCTGGCTTGGGCTCTCGAGTCGGTGTGTTGCGGCTGAGGGTCAGGAGATGGGCTGATGTTGCAAAGAACATTTTGGTTAACCTTCAGGTACCCCCCCCTTCCTTTTCGGGGGGTTCTTCAATGAAGAATTGCATTGTTACATGGCTTATGTTTCTGTTACGAATAAATGGGGCTGCTGTGGCCTTTATATCCAACGTCACGCAGTGTTTGTGTTTATTTTAGATAAGAACCCTAGGGGGTAGGGGGTTGTTGGGGAAGGTCAAAGGCCTTCAGTCAGACATTCCGGAGTCATGCACAGCCGGCTCAGCACCTGCCTCCGCAGACACCGCACCAGCCCAACCACCGCAGGCCCTGCACAGCCGCCACAGCATTGCCCTGACACCCTACGAGTTCCCACCCCCCCCGGTAAGCTACATTCATATTATAAGATGCACCCCTCACTTTCCTCCCAAATTTTTGGGAGGAAAAGTGCATGTTATAATCCAAAAACAACGGTATTTTATTGGGATTTTATATTTTTATATGATATACCAACACTAAGTAGCAAGTATTTGTAAATTGAAAAATAAAAAATACATGGTATTCTAAATATTTAAAAAAAAATCTAAAAATTGTGCAGTGCATTTGTATTCAGCCCCCTGTAGTCTGATACCACCAAATAAAATCCTGAGTCAGCAAGAGCCCCCAGAAGTCACCTAATTAGTAAATTGAGTCTACCTGCAAGTAATTTTTACTTGGTATAACTACAGTTGTTCTGTGAAGGCCTCAGAGGTTTATTTGCGAATATTAGGAATCCAATAGCATCATGAAAACCAAGGAGCACACCAGACAGGTCAGGGATAAAGGTAAAGCAGGGTTAGGTTATAAAAACAATAGCCTGAGCTCTGAACATCTCACAGAAAATATAAGGACTATAGCAGAGTCCACCTAAACTGACTTCCCAAGAAGGAGATAAAGCAGCCTAGATACCCATGGTCTGTAAGAATCACAGAGATCCACAGCTCAGGGGAGAGAATCTGTGCACAGGAGAACTATTATTTGTAAACTCCACAAATCTGGCCATTAAGGAAGAGTGGCAAGAAGAAAGACATTTTTTTTTAAAACAAGCAGCCATAAGAAGTCTCATTTGCAGTTTGCATAAAGCCATGTAGAGGACACAGTGAGCATGTGGCAGAAGGTGCTCTGGTCAGATGACACCAATCTAGAACTTTTTGGGCTAAATGCAGAACGCTACATGTGGCAGAAAACTAACACAGCACATAACAATGAAAACACCATCCACACCATCACACATGGTGGTGGCAGCATCCTGCTGTGGGGAGGCTTTTCTTCAGCAGGGCAGGAATGCTAGTGTCGCGGGCGGAGGAGGGGACGCTGCGCTCACCCATTGCTCGGGTCCGGCTGCTGCTGCTTGCTGCTCGGTGGTGGCTTGAGCGGTGGGCCGGATCCAGGGGACTCGAGCGGCGCTCCTCGCCCGTGAGTGAAAAGGGGAATGGTAGTGGGGATTTATTGTCCGTGACGCCACCCACGGTTTGTGGTGAGGTTGTGACACCACCGCTGCTCTGGACGGGGATCCCGGGAGCGATGGCAGGGAGCAGCTTAAATGTTGCTTTTCCCCTCCGTGAGTAGGGGGTTTGGTTGTCCCGGGGCCCGGTGAGGGGAGGATGGCAGGTGGGTTACGGGACCTGGTGAGGTGCAGGGTCGCGGGGGCAGCGCTGTGCCGCACGGCACAGTGGTACTCACTCAGCCAATGATGAACACAAAGTCTCCGGTAAAACAAACGGCTGGATGGACGGGTCCCACAGACGGCTGCGGTGGTTCTTCTCCCAGTAGGTTGGCGGTGACTGCCTTTCCCTGCGCCTGTGTTGTGTTCTCGGTTCTGGTGGCTTCCCACCGGTAACCCGCTCCCCAGCTTGGATGGATGCTGAGGGAGCCCCTTTTGCCCGCAGGCTCTGGCCCTGGGAACTGTAGCCTTGGCGGTGACTGTATTTCCCTTCACGGTTTGAGCTGTTGCCTTCAATCGGGACTTGACTGCTGGGAAACCCCGGAGGTTCCCTTCGCTAACGGATTTGACTGGTTTTACGGCGACTCCAAGCCTGGTCGGGGTCCGTAGGCCCTGCCGAATGGTGCTGGCTTCTCTTCGCTCCCCGATCCGGTACCGGCGGGCCACTGCTCGTCCCCGGTCCTTACGTTTCACTTCAATTAGCCTCTCCTGCAGACGGTCACCACCGTCCGCCAACCTTGCTGTATGTGCCCGGGCCACGCACCCGGACACGGTCAGTCTCCTCTACTACCACTTCACTCTTTCACTCCAAAACTAATCTCACTGCCTTTTCCCGCCTCCAGGACTGTGAACTCCTCGGTGGGTGTGGCCAACCATCTGGCTCCACCCCCTGGTGTGGACATCAGCCCCTGGAGGGAGGCAACAAGGATTTCTGTCTGACTTCGGTGTGCCTAGCCGGGGTGTGGGGTGTGTTGTTGCAGTACCTGTGATGACCTGGCTTGTCCAGGGCGCCACACTAGTCAGTGTTAATGAGAAGATGGATGTAGCTAAATATAGGGCAATCCTGATGTAAAACCTGCTATAGGCTGCAAAATCTTGAGACTGGGGTGTAGGTTCACCTTCCAGTACGACAATGACCCTAAACATCCTGCCAGAGCTACTATAGAGTTTAGATCAGAGCATATTCATGTGTGTGACTAGAGCAGTCATAGTCCAGACCCAAATCCCATTGAGATTCTGTGACAAGTCCTGAAAATTGTTGATCACAGACATCTCCATCCAATCTCACTGGGCAAAAAAGAATGGACAAAAATTTCAGTCACTAGATGTACAAAGCTGGTAGAGGCATCTATCAAAAGACTTGCGAGTGGGGGGTGGACCCACTGGACCAAAGAGGGGACCAGGGCTTGTCCTGATGTGGCAGGGGCTTAGCTAAGTGCGTACCGGGTATCCGCAAAAGCCTCTGATGGTGAGGATGGTCTTGGCTGCCATTAGACGCCAGGTGCTACTCCCAAGGCATTGTCCGGTACTGTGGCAGTTGACCCCCAGGGCAGGGACTGGCTCAGGTATGGACCGGTACAGTCTCTAGTGCAAACAGGTGTAGCCGGGAAGGTTGATGCAGACAGGACGACTGGTGCAGACAGGTACGGAGGTTATCGCAGGCACGCAGGGTATGGAAAGCGGGAACAGGGACAGGATACATGGGACCTGACAACTAGCTAGCAAGAGGGTAATTAACTGAGTACTTTGCTCAGGCCCCTCCCGAAGTGGGGAGATGCCTTATGTACCTAACTGCTGGGTTATAGTGCACTGGCCCTTTAAGAACAGGGAAGGCGCTCGCTTTCCAGGGACTTTCGTGGCGTGTGCAGGCCCAAGAAGCAGGAGGCAGCAGTAGAACATGTGGACTGCTGAGGATACGTGGAGGAGAGCGCTGTCTGGCCTTGGCAGTAAATATGTCGGCATCCCAGTAGAGATGCCGGCGTTATAACTTTCAGCAGTAATTGCAGAGAAAGGTGGTCCTACAAAGTAATTGCAGCGCCCCACAGGGCAGGTGGTTAACCTAGTCGTTGCCGGGCCGTTGAGTGTCGGATCAGGTGATGTCAGAGGTGGCCTTGCCCGGTTCCGTTGCCCCGAGACGTGCAGTAAAAAGGAAGGAAAGCGCGGTTTTGGGGAACGTTTGTCGTGATGCCACATGTGGTGTGCGGCCAGTAGTAGCCGCCGCTGCAGGATTTCTCGCCGGGGCAGGTGTTATGGCAGCCGGGATGGTGTCGCTCTCCACAGGTGGAGCGGGCCCCGGGTGGATGTCGGGGGTGGTGGGCCCTCGGAAGCGTCGAAGCGTGGGGCGACGGTGTCGCTAATCAAAGTCTGAGTCAGCAACTGCGGTTCCAGGTTCTTTTACTCACAACTTCAGTCGCCAGCCCAGTAGTACCGGTCACCGCCGTGATGGGCTCTGGTCCATCCTGAATCCCCAGAAGGTCAGAGCCGGTGCGGTAGTCTGTGGGCCCTTCCTTGTTGCGCTTTGTAGTGCGGGTCCCTGTGGCTTGAAGCACTTAGAGTCCCTTCCGTACTAGGTAGAGTACTGTCCCCTATGCCAGTAGCATGTTTTCCCTTGAGTCTGACCGTGATCTAGGCTCCAAGATCCTAGGTGCCACTTGACTCTGGAAACTTGTGTGGTCAGAGGAGCATGGAACCTCTCCGTCCGGCAGAATCTGATCATGCAATGTGGAATTGCACCACCATAGGGTGCTGCACCCTGAACTGCTCTGGTCCCAGGGGAACTGACACGGCATCTCCACAGCTACCGTTAAACTCCTATGTCCCACAGGACCTACCGGGAAAGACGTCTGCTCGCTACCTCTCCTGCTGGAGAACTCCGAACTGGCTCCTATTCCCCCTGGTGGCTGACCCTCCGTCTACCCAAGTCCTAAGCTAGTGGATTGAGGCCCCTGGTGTGATGGCATCCTGTAAATGCCACACTATTGGCACACTTTAGTACCCGACCCTAGCCCAGTCCCCAGTGGGGAAGGGGGTAACCCTTGTGTGTATGTGATGGTGAATGGTGAAATCCGCACCGACCTTCCTTGAATCCATAATCAGTACTACACCCCAATTGGAGTGCAGTTCCCTGTGGCAACCAGAGCCTCGGGGGTGCCACATACTCCCTCGGGGGTGTGGGGGGGTGTGAATACAAATGCACATGAGAATTTTCAGTTTTATATTTTTAAAATATTTAGAAAACCCTGCATTTCCTTTACAGTTCACACTTAGTGTACTTTCACACTTGCGTTGTTTTCCTTCCGTTACAATCCGCCTTTTTGGAAAACAGCGAAATCCGTTAACGGATTCCGCTGTTTCCCATAGACTTGTATGGTTGACGGATTGTACCAAAAGGACCTGCGTGTTGCTTCAACTGGGCGATGCTCCGTTGCTTCCGCCCAGCGGGAGGAATGCACCATGTAACGTTGTTTTGAGCTGCGGAATCCTCTGGATTTCACTGCGCATGTTCTTTTTTTTTTTTTAAATCACAAACTTTATTTTGGCTCGCGGTGGCCGAACGCTCAGCTGAGCGCCCGGCCGTCGGCAAGTGACAGCGCTCAGCTGAGCAACCGGCCGCCGGCATGCCCGGCCGCCGGCAAGTAACAACGCTCAGCTGAGCGCCCGCCCGCCGGCATGCCCGGCCGCCGGCAAGTGACAGCGCTCAGCTGATCACCCGGCGGTCAGCTGCAGGGAGCGATCAGCTGATCACCCGGCGGCCGGCAAGTGACAGCGCTCAGCTGATCACCCGGCGGCCGGCTACTGGGAGCGATCAGCTGATCGTTCACAATAGTCTGCCGCCGGTAAAACTGTAAAAAAAAACAACAAAAAAAGCCAAAACGGATTCCGTTGTTTTGCAGCATCCGTTGCATCCGTTGTGCCACTATATGCAACGCATCCGTTGCATCCGTCACACAACGCAAAGCAACGGATACCGTTCAACGCAAGTGTGAAACTAGCCTTACTTGCTACTTTGTGTTGATATATCACACGGAATCCCAATAAAATACATTTAAGTTTGTCGGTGTAATGTGAAAAAAGTGTTGAAAACTCTATGGGGTATGAATACTTTTTCAAGTCACTACATATCATTAAATTGTGTTGCATTTTGTTATATTACCTTATAAGTTATTATATTTGATATATTTCTTTGTTTTCACTTTTGATATTTGAAGAACATTTTTTTTTCTCATGAACTACATCAATATTTCATCTATTTTTATTGTATTAGTAAATTAAAATCTGGAAGTTCTCAAACTTTTTGGACTGTTATTGATATGTAGAGAACATTGAGCAGCTTTATTACAAGTCAATATCACTAATTAACACCGAGGCATGAGACGAAGCGTCTGAGTCAATGTCTGAGGTTTCTTCTCGCCATCTATTGACTGCGGCTCTGCTTGCCTAGGACCGCAGCTCGGATATTACTAGCTGTCCGAGGTTAGAAACCCCTCTATTCCCCGTGTGCTGTACTTAGAAGTAAATGACATAAAATCTCAATTAAAAAAAAGAAAAATGCTTTAAAGAGCTACAAGATGTTTATTGTGTTTTTAACATAGCCTAGAAGAGTTTTGCTCGGTGCTATCTGTGCTACCCGTTAATGGAGTCAGCTGTCGGAAGTATAACATGAGCTCCATAAACACACATCCAAAGGGCGTTAAAGTATGTCCTGTGTTGGGAATGGGTTAAAGAGGGTTTTCTAAGGCTTTGATATGCACACACAGATCTACCTCTCTGGACCTGACATTACCTCTCTACTAACCAAAATCCCACAATGTCTGTCTGCTATTTCATCCTTCTTCTCTGCGCGATTCGTAAAGCTTAACATGGACAAAACAGAGCTCATTGTCTTTCCTCCTCCTCACTCATCCCCTCCAAGAAGCCTTTCCATCAAACTTGATGGTTGCTCACTCTCCCCAGTCTCACGTGCTCGTTGCCTTGGAGTAACCCTCGACTCTGCTCTATCCTTCAAGCCACACATCCAAGCCCTCTTCACCTCATGCCGACCACAACTCAAAAATATCTCCCGGATCCGTGCTTACCTTAACCAAGAATCAGCAAAAACACTAGTGCATGCCCTCATCATCTCCCGCCTCGACTACTGCAACCTCCTGCTCTCTGGCCTCCCTTCCAACACTCTTGCACCCCTCCAATCTATCCTAAACTCTGCGGCCCGCTTAATCCACCTCTCCCCTCGCTATTCCCCAGCTTCACCACTCTGCCAATCCCTTCACTGGCTTCCCATCGCCCAACGACTCCAGTTCAAAACATTAACCATGACATACAAAGCTATCCACAACCTGTCTCCTCCTTACATCTGTGACCTAGTCTCCCGGTACCTACCCGCACGCAACCTCAGATCCTCACAAGATCTCCTTCTCTTATCTCCTCTTCCCACAATTGCATACAAGATTTCTCCCGTGCCTCCCCCATACTCTGGAACGCTCTACCTCAGCATATCAGACTCTCCCCTACCGTGGAAAGCTTCAAGAGGAACCTCAAGACCCATCTCTCCCAAAAAGCCTACAACCTACATTAACCCTCAGTCCAGTACACCACTGCGCAACCAGCTCTGTCCTCACCTATTGTACCATCACCCATTCCCTGTAGACTGTGAGCCCTCGCGGGCAGGGTCCTCTCTCCTCCTATACCAGTCTGTTTTGTACTGTTAATGATTGTTGTATGTATACCCTCTCTCACTGTAAAGCGCCATGGAATAAATGGCGCTATAATAATAATAAATAATAATAATAATAATAATAATAATAATATGGAAGGCCTATCTTTAGAAAAGTTCATCAGTACAAGATCAGTGGTCTTTGAACTCTTTGCACCCTTGCATATGGAAAGACAAGCAGTGGACTGGAGGCTTGAGGGACGCTGCCCAGTGGATCATTCAGCACTTTTTTGGCAGAACCATCTGGTGAGAGTTATAATCCTGATATTGTTGATCAAGACGTGTAAATCATGGATTGAAGATGATAAGCTGACCTGGAGATTTGACCATCTTGTACATGGCAAGAGAGGCAGTAGACTGGAGGCCAGAGGGACGCTGCCCAGTGGGTCTGTCAGCACTCTTTGTTGGGGGACCCATAGCATGAAAGTTATAATTCTGATATGTCTGATCAAGATGTGTAGATCATTGATTGACGATGGTGAGCTGACCTGGAGATATGAGCAGCTTGTACAAGGCAAGAGAGGCAGTGAACGTGAGACGTGACAGACACTGCCCGGTCGGTCACTTAGCACTCTTGGGAGACCCATAGCCTGACAGATATAATCCTGATATACAGTGCCTAGCGAAAGTACTCGGTCCCCTTGAATTTTTCAACCTTTTCCCACATTTCAGGCTTCAAACATAAAGATAAACATTTTAATGTTATTGTGAAGAATCAACTACTGGGACCCAATTGTGAAGTTGAACGAAATTTATTGCTTATTTTAAACTTTTGTAAAAAAGAATAAACTGAAAATTGGGTGTGCAATATTATTCATCCCCTTTACTTTCAGTGCAGCAAACTCACTCCAGAAGTTGATTGAGGATCTCTGAATGATCCAATGTTGTCCTAAATGACTGATGATGATAAATATAAGCCCCTGTGTGTAATCAAGTCTCCGTATAAATGCCCCTGCTCTGTGATAGTCTCAGTGTTCTGTTTAAAGCGCAGACAGCATCATGAAGACCAAGGAACACAACAGACAGGTCCGTGATACTGTTGTGGAAAAGTTTAAAGCCGGATTTGGTTACAAAAAGATTTCAACAACTTTAACCATCCCAAGAAGCACTGTGCAAGCGATCATATTGAAATGGAAGGAGCATCATACCACTGCAAATCTACTAAGACCCGGCCGTCCATCCAAACTTTCATCTCAAACAAGGAGAAGACTGATCAGAGATGCAGCCAAGAGGCCCATGATCACTCTGGATGAACTGCAGAGATCTACAGCTGAGGGGGGAGAGTCTGTCCATAGGACAACAATCAGTCGTACATGTGGCGCCCTGGACAAGCCAGGACGTCACAGGTACTACACCAACACACCCCACACCCCGGTTAGGCACATCTAGGTCAAACATAAAATCCTTGTTGCCTCCCTCCAGGGGCTGATGTCCACACCAGGGGGTGGGCCAGGCGGTTGGTCCCGCCCACCGAGGAGTTCACAGTCCAGGAGGCGGGAAAAGCAGTTCAGATTAGTTTGGAGTTGAGAGTAGACGGAAGGCGTCCGGGTGCGTGGCCCGGACGGTACAGCAAGGTTGGTGGACGGTGGTGACTGTCTGCAGGAGAGGCTGATTGGAGCAAACCGTATGGACCGTGGACGGGCGGTGGCCCGGCGGTACCGGATCGGAGAGTAAAGAGAAGCCAGCACCATCCAGCAGGGCTTACGGACCCCGACCAGGCTAGGAGTCGCCGTTAAACTGGTCAAATCCATTAGCGAAGGGAACCTCTGGGGTTTCCCAGCAGTCAAGACCCAATTGAAGGCAACAGCTCACACCGTAGAGGGAAACACAGTCACCGCCAAGGCTAAAGTTCCCAGGGCCAGAGACTGCGGGCAAAAAGGGGCTCCTTCAGCACCCATCCAAGCTGGGGAGTGGGTTACCGGTGGGAAGCCATTGGAACCGTAACACAACACAGGTGCAGGGAAAGGCAGTCACCATCAACCTACCGGGAGCAGAAACAACCGCAGCCGCCTGTGGGACCCATCCATCCAGCCGTTTGTTTGACCAGAGACTGTGTGAATTACCGGCTGAGTGAGTACCACCGTGCCGTGTGGCACAGCGCTGCCCCCGCGACCCTGCACCTCACCAGGCCCCGTAACCCACCTGCCATTCATCCCTACCCCTCACTGGGTCCCGGGACAACCAACCCCCCTACCCACGGAGGGGAGAACCAACATCCAAGCTGCTCCCTGTCATCGCTCCCCGGGATCCCCGTCCAGAGCAGCGGTGGTGTCACAACCTCACCACAACCGTGGGTGGCGTCACGGACAATATCCCTAAATCCAAACCACCCCCTTTTTACTCACGGGCGAGGAACGCCGCTCGAGTCCCCGGGATCCGGCCCACCGCTCGAGCCACCACCGAGCAGCAGCAGCGGCCGGACCCGAGCAGTGGGTGAGCGCAGCGAAAAGTCCCCGCTCGAGCGTCTCCTCGAGCAGTGGAGGCGCGAAGGCCAAAACCCCGCCCCGATAGAGGAGGAGCCGGAAAAAGACTAAGGGGGACGGAAACAAGATGTCTGTGCCCGACGGAGCCGCTGAAGGAGCGGCGGTCGCAGCCGCAGTGGCACCCACGGATGGGAATGGGCCCGCCCAGGTCCCAGCCGCACTGGCGGGAGGTGCCGTGGCCCCAGCTCTCGCTCAGGTGATGCCGTTCTCCTTGCCCTATGTGCCCGGAGCTACCTGGCTGCCGCAGTACGATGGGAAACCTGATGCGTTGCAGGTTTTCCGGAAGAAGCTTAGCCCGCTACTGGAATTGTACCCCCTAACTGATAAGCAACGTGCAGCGGTAGTGCTGGGGCAGCTCACCGGCGCGGCTGAGCAGGATGCGGAGACCTGGGCCGAGGGGGACCGGTCCTCTGTAGCCACCATCTTTGAGAAGCTACAGACTGCCTTTTAGACCCGTACCGAAGCTGAGCTGCGGATGCAGTTTTACCAATACCGGCAACGGCCCGCGGATAGCATTCGGGACTACGCCTTGCGTCTGCAAACCGCCCTCCGCACCCTGAAGCGGGTAGACACCATCAACGAAGCGGACAGCAATAAAATGCTAGTGGAGCAGTTTGTACAAGGGATGAGGTCCTCGGAGGACCGCAAGCAACTTCGGCTCTGGGCCCTAGAACACCCTGATGTGGGCTTTGCCGTGTTAAAGGAACGGGCCATTAAAGCTCTGCAGCCTCCAGCGTCGGAAGTCCCTGAGGCAGCCCCATGGCCGGCTGAGACGGCTCCCGTCGTAGTGGCCCCTGTCCTCCCAACACCTCTGATACCTGCGACCCCAAGCGGCATGATGGAGGAAATGGCTGCCCAAGTCCGCCGCATGGATGGGGACCACGCCAAGATCCTTGCCGCACTCCAGCCTCCGACCAGGTCGCAGCCCCCGGCGAAGATGCAACTCGCCGACAGCCCTGAGGACGTCCCCTACATGCAGCGGAGAAGGGCCAATGACTCATGGTATGGACCCCCGATATCTTACAGGTGCAGCAAGCCCGGCCACTACTCCCGACGGTGTCCGTTAAACGAGCAACCCCTGGGGCCACGGGCCAATCCTCAGGAGTAGAACCCCCATGGCCCCCCAGACTGGCGGGCCCGGTACATCGGAGCCCGACCCATCATCCCCGTGGCAGTGGACAGTATCCCGCTGATGGCTCTCCTGGACACTGGATCACAGGTAACAACCATACCATACAGACTGTATCAGCGGTATTGGGGAAAGGACGAACTAGCCCCCCCAGACGCCAGTATGACACTGATTGCCACTGATGGACTCCCATTGACCCAAGTAGGGTATAAACAAGTGTCCATGACTGTGGGACGAGCTGAACTGCAGCACCAGGGTATGATTGTGATAATGAATGAACCCAGTGATCATAACCCAAAGGTAGTGCTAGGGACTAATGTGATGGAGCACTGTATGAGTGACGTGCTGACCCTACTGCAGCAGCTGGCCGCCAGAGCGGCGGGGAGCCGACAGAGAGCTGTGCAGCGTGAGATCCGGGCCCTGATGTATCGCCAGCATGTGAACTCGACAGGAGGGGAGATTGAGGGAGTGAGAGTGATGGATGCGGCCCCTTTGATGGTGTCTCCCAAGAGCGAGATGATGATTTGGTGTAGGGCAGCGGTAGGGCCTCAGTGGCGTGACTACCCCGCCATGATAGAGCCCCTGCCCTCCGAACACTGGCCCACAGTAATGGCCGCCCGAGGGGTGGTAGATGTAAAGAAAGTGAGAGTGCCCGTGAGGGTGCTGAACTGCGGGGAGGAAGAGGTCAGGCTTCCCCGTTACGCTACCCTTGCCAAGTTGCTAACTCTAGATCCCCACACCATCCATGAGGCCGTTCCCCCAATCTCACCGCCTACTGCCAGCACTCACCCATCCCAGGGGGAGTTAGACGAGTGGTGCCGAGAGCTACACGTAGGCACTGACGATACCCCTACACATCACAAAGAAGGGGTATACCGGGTGGTACGGGAGTACGAGCGAGTTTTTAGAAAACATCCTCTTGATTTTGGGCAGATCAAGAGGGTCCACCACCACATCCCCACCGGTGAACACCCCCCTATTAAAGAGAGGTACAGGCCTATTCCCCCTGCACACTACCAATGTGCCAAGGACATGTTGAGGAACATGAAGGAGGCAGGGGTTATTAGGGACAGTTGTAGTCCCTGGGCCGCCCCGTTGGTGCTGGTTAAGAAGAAGGATGGCACCATGTGGATGTGTGTGGATTACCGGAAGATTAACCAGATAACGCATAAGGATGCTTACCCTCTGCCCCGCATTGAAGAGTCCCTGGCTGCGCTGAGAACCGCTAACTACTTTTCCACCCTTGACCTCACCAAGGCTAAAGTTGCCAGGGCCAGAGCCTGCGGGCAAAAAGGGGCTCCTCCAGCATCCATCCAAGCTGGGGAGCGGGTTACCGGTGGGAAGCCATTGGAACCGTAACACAACACAGGTGCAGGGAAAGGCAGTCACCATCAACCTACCGGGAGCAGAAACAACCGCAGCCGCCTGTGGGACCCGTCCGTCCAGCCGTTTGTTTGACCAGAGACTCTGTGTGAATTACTGGCTGAGTGAGTACCACCGTGCCGTGCGGCACAGCGCTGCCCCCGTGACCCTGCACCTCACCAGGCCCCGTAACCCGCCTGCCATCCATCCCTACCCCTCACCGGGTCCCGGGACAACCAACCCCCCTACCCACGGAGGGGAGAACCATCATCCAAGCTGCTCCCTGTCATCGCTCCCGGGATCCCCGTCCAGAGCAGTGGTGGTGTCACAACCTCACCACAACCGTGGGTGGCGTCACGGACAATATCCCTAAATCCAAACCACCCCCCTTTTCACTCACGGGCGAGGAACGCCGCTCGAGTCCCCGGGATCCGGCCCACCGCTCGAGCCACCACCGAGCAGCAGCAGCAGCGGCCGGACCCGAGCAGTGGGTAAGCGCAGCATCCCCTCCTCCGCCCGCGACATACACTGCACAAATCTGCCTTTATGGAAGAGTGGCAAGAAGAAAGCCATTTCTCAAAGATATCCATAAAAAGTGTAATTTCAAGTTTGCCACAAGCCACCTGGGAGACACCAAACATGTGGAAGAAAGTGCTCGGGTCAGATGAAACCAAAATAGAAATATTTGGGACAATGCCAAACGATATGTTTGGTGTAAAAGCAACAAAGCTAGTCACCCTGAACACACCATCCCCACTGTCAAACATGGTGGTGACAGCATCATGGTTTGGGCCTGCTTTTCTTCAGCAGGGACAGGGAAGATGGTTAAAATTGATAGGAAGATGGATGGAGCCAAATACAGGACCATTCTTGAAGAAAACCTTTTGGAGTCTGTAAAAGACCTGAGACTGGGACGGAGATTTGTCTTCCAACAAGACAATGATCCCAAACATAAAGCACAATCTACAATGGAATGGTTCACAAATAAACGTATCCAGGTGTTAGAATGGCCAAGTCACAGTCCAGACCTGAACCCAATCAAGAATCTGTGGAAAGAGCTGAAAACTGCTGTTCACAAACGCTCTCCATCCAACCTCACTCAGCTCCAGCTGTTTACAAAAGAAGAATGTCCATGTGCAAAACTGATAGACACATACCCCAAGCGACTGCAGCTGTAATCGCAGCAAAAGGGGGCGCTACAAAGTATTAACTTAAAGGGGATGAGTAATATTGCACGCCCCAATTTTCAGTTTATTATTTTTTAGAAAAGTTTAAAATTAGTATAAATTTCGTTCAACTTCACAATTGTGACCCATTTTTATCTTTATGTTTGAAGCCTGAAATGTGGGAAAAGGTTGAAAAATTCAAAGGGGCCGAATACTTTCGCAAGGCACTGTAGGTGATCAAGACGTGTAGATCATGGAGAGAAGATGAGCTGACCTGGAGATATGAGCAGCTTGTACATGGCAAGAGACGCAGTGGACTGGAGGCCTGAGAGATGCTGCCCAGTTGGTCACTTGGCATTCTTTGTGGGAGACCCATTGGATAAAAGTCATAATCCTGATGTAGTTGATCAAGACCTGTAGATTATGGAGAGAAGATGATGAGCGGACCTGGGGATTTGTTGCCTCTGAGGTCTAGTGGGTTTGGATATTTTGACCATGGAAAAAGGCAGCTTGGAGGTTATAAGAGAGCGGTGCAGTGCAGATTAGTTGGGGGTCACTTCTTGGGCATGTGGGAGATTCAGCGTGGAAGCAAGCCAAGCCAGGTCTGGTGGTGTTTATTTCATGCCCAAGACGGAAGGATAGAGCTGTCCAGGAGGACAATGTTGTACGTCAGTCTAAGAAAAACTGGGGTATGATATATAGTGGAGAGCCGGTCACTCTAAGGCCTATGGTGGGGCCTGGATGGGCCAGTTCTGCAGCATAGTGAACTGAATAGGAGTGTAGTAAAAATGGCTCCTGGGGGTAGAACGAAAATAGCCGTGGCCCTCCTCTTATTTGCGTGTTGATTGGGTGTCACAAGGCTAAACTGTGAGTCTGGTAATTTTGCCAAAGGGGAGTGAAGCAAACACTATTAGGGGGTCCGTGTGACGTAGCACAGGTCTGAGGTCTCTCACGATGTGACTGTAGGATAGCGAGGAACAGGGTCTCCTATGTTGTCCCTCACGCTTGGGGACCCTAGGCTATCCCTAACTTTGATGATGAAGATCACTCAGTCCCATGCCTGGCTTTGCTCCTGACCACAACTAATCTGATTCCCCCCTCCCACCTGGGAAGGAAGGGGCAGAAGTGAGATGGAAACACAGATAAAAAGAGACAGGGAAAACCAAAACTGTGACACACCGCACACACAAGGATAGACAATGAGAGATTCAGGAGAAAAGCAGAAGCAGGAAGGTAGCAACAAAAGGCAAACAAGGGTTAACTCCACAACCACACTCAGCAACAAGTATAACAACCACCAGATAGTATTAATCACAACACCAGACCAGCTATGATAAATTATAGCTGGCCGAGAAAGATCTATCCAGCATATATAGGAGGGGGGCAGATGTGTTTAGCTCCCCTACAACATGTGATCAAAGGAGACTAACAAGCAGACTACTGGAGATAAACTCTTACTAACCTACCTATGAACTACCACTCTGCAGATCAACGACCAAGTCTGCCTGCGTTGATCACAGATACCAAATACGTTAATGGCTGGAGTGTCAGAATCAGTAGTCTGAACAAATCCCAATGTGCCATGACAGTCGGCGAAGTTTGTAAAAATCTCCTTGTGAAGCCAACCTGTCACGATGGTGACAGAGAATCATGTGGTTTCTGGCCATAGAAGATCACAGTGTTTGGCTGCGCAAAATACTCCCTGACTTTCTATTATTCCTGCTATTATTATTCATTGGTATAGGTAGCTTTCCTGTTGGATTTTCATCTCTCCCCATTTTGGACCCAGCAGGAGCTCTCCTTCCACCCAGTTGCTGATCATCAGTATTCTTTTGGTGCTTAAATACTCCCTTCTTCTCTCGACTGGTGCTGGTGATATTATTCAGTTCATTCAAGCTCTGGTTGTAAGCAGATGGCTTGCTCTCATCTGTGATATCGTTTCTGAAGCTTTGCTAAACTTCTGCCTGAGTCATCTGTGTAAGTAGTTCTTGCAATTTCCCCCTGTGTGTCCTGCTTGTATTTTCCTTTAGTGGTTTATGGGGTTGACGGAGAGCTCATTCCACCCATTCCATATGTAGGGTCCAGCACTAGAGGTATCTAGGGTCGGGTATTCAGTTTTGGTGCATATGTGCAGCACCTATCTAGGGTGGTGAGGGACCCCAGGGATCAGCAGTAGGTTTAGTCAGGGGTCATCCTCTCCCCTTTCCCTAAATGCAGGGTTTCCCTTCCCTTTCCCCTTTGGCTTGATACTTCCCCGGACCTATTGTGACACAACCTGTGCAATGAGAAAATTATAACCTTTGTCAACTAAAAACTCTTCAGGTTGCTTCTTGGAATATTCAAGGAATTACGCCACTAGTGTGAACTGCAACCACTAATCTCTTGTGCCTTATATGAGATCTGTAACCATCAAGCTCGTTTTGATCTCAGTATACAGAAAAACTAAAAGTTTTCCGATTTAGGCTCTGATCCCTTACAGAGTTCCCGGCAGTTGGAACCTGGCAGTTGGAACCCGGCAGTTGGAACCCGGCAGTTGGAACCCAGCAGTTGGAACCCAGCCGATCATGCATTTTGAAGTCATTTTACACTAAATTCCCCTCCATCTGTACCAAATCCAGCCTTGCTCCTTTCCACTAGGTATACAGCTAATCACAAATGAAGGATAGCAATTCATCTGTAGGTAGAAAGTTTACTTTAACCTTGGCAAACAAAGGTGAAGGAATTTCTTTCCTCTATTAATAAAGCGGTAATGTTATTTGAGATTCCGGTCATTAAAATCTGCAGGGAGGACGCTATATTAGGTAGATAACTGAACTAGACCCATTTACTTCCATTGTTTTTAATTAAAAGAGAGTTAATGACATTTTTTCAGAAAATGACTTTTTTTTTACCATTCCTTCAATCTGGAGGTGTAGGGCATTTTACAATTTAAAGGAGCAGTAACCTAAAGGAGGAAATCAAAAAACCGAGACATAAAAAATGTATAGATTTAGGTTTTAGATGTAAAAAGTGCAGAAAAGTCAGAGATCCCACCCTACTTAATGGTCTCCATCCTTCCTGGAAGACAATAGTTGTCCTTACTTAAAGGGATGGGGCTTCCCATTTGGATTTCTTTCCATTAAAGGGGCATCTAAAATATTTAATTGAGGTGTTAATAGAGATATAAGACTTTTTGGTATCAATTAATATTTCTACCTTTGTCTTTTTGGCCATTTGTCAATAATATGGCCAGTTTCGGTTCTGGATAAGGCAAGATCTAGGGCACATCTTTCCACAGACTTAGATATTCCTAAAGGGTTAATACCAACTTCATAAATGGGTATTAGAGGTCATACAGACAATCTATTTTTCAATGTACTGCTTAATACAATTTTTCAGCTATTCTTGAGATTTTAATTTGACTTTTCCTTTATTTACTACTCGTTACCTTGGAGACCGACCACAGTAGAACACACAAGATCTTTTCTACGGAACTTGTTTTGATGCAGTTGGTCTCCTAGGCAACGAGCTGTACAGCAAAAAATCTTAATAACCCAAAAATGGCTGAAATTTTTAATAAGCAGCACTCCGGAATAAAGAAAACAGCTGAAGGTTCGTATAGTGGAGTGTATTTTTGGTCCATATGCTGTGTGCACGCATCCGTGTGTCACAGTTCGAGTATACACCACTGATTGACAGCTTATTGTGTTGGGGCTAGGGTGGGGCCCCCAATCAGTTATGGCTTTATTGAGATAGCAATTAACTCCATAATTCCAACGCCCCTTCCTCCAACACCCATATGATACACATAAGCCGGCTTTACACGCTGCAATATCGTTAATGAATTATCGTCGGGGTCACGTCGTTAGTGACGCACATCCGGCATCATTAACGATATCGCTGTGTGTGACACCGCAGGAGCAACGAACATCTCCTTACCTGCGTCCACCGCCAATGCAGAAGGAAGGAGGTGGGCGGGAGGTTTACGTCCCACTCATCTCCGCCCCTCCGCTTCTATTGGCCACCTGCCGTGTGACGTCGCTGTGACTCCGAACAACCCACCCCCTTAGAAAGGAGGCGGTTCACCGGCCAGAGCGAGGTTGTGCGCGACGGGCAGCGATTTGCCTGAGTCACACAACCAACGGGGCGGGTACGATCGCTTGCGATCTCGCTAGTGAGATTGCAGCATGTAAAGCCCGCTTAATGAACCCCTCCTCCACCAATAAGATCACTCCTGAGGGCCTCCTCCCCCACAATCAATATCATATATTGACGGCCCTCCTGTGACACCCTGGCCGGGCCAGGTAGTAACAAATAGAGCCCCTCATTACACCTGTCCCTCATAGGTAACACACAGCCAAACATTTAAACCCTAGTCACCCCCCTCAGGGCTTGATGGACACACCAGGGGGCGGAACCAGGCGGTTGGAAGACGCCCACCGAGGAGTCTCAGACAGCCTGGGGCGGGAAAGTTCAGAACAGTTTGAGAGTTCAAGTAGGAGAGGTGTGTGAGCTGGAGCTATGTGCAGCTCCAGAAGAGGCGAGAAACCAATTTAAGCAGGTGCCGGGGTAGGAGCCCTGGTACCTTTGGCTAGGAGGCAGACGCCGGTCTCCGTCTGCAGGAGCCGGAAAGACAGCTCGGTGAAACCGACGTGGACCGGGACAGGGTTGTAGCCCGCCGGTACCGACACGGGAAACCGACTCGGAAACCGGAGCACAAAGGGGGGTACTCAGACCCTGAAGCTAGGTCCAGAAGCTACTGGGGGCTAGCAAATTAACTGATTGCGGCCAGGACTAGAGGTCCTGTCCCACCCAAAGTCCCGACTGAAGGCAACAGCCCAACGAGGGGGATAAACGGCCACCGCCACGGCTCAGAAATCCCACGGGCCAGCATCTGCGGGCAAAGGGCTCCTTAGGTGACCACAAGCCGGGAGCGGACTCCTGAAGTTGCAAGCACAGGCAGTCCACCATCCAACACAGGTGCGGGAGAAAGACAGAGACCACCAGCCGGGTGGGGGACCAGACTGCAGCCGGCTGCGGGCACCGACCACCATCACCTTGGTTTACCAGAGACTCGTGTGTTTACTAATAGTGAGTACATCAGCACCCTCTGGTTGCCCATCTCCCTGCACCGCCAATCACTCCCAACGGGTCCCGGGGCCACCATCCCTGCCCACGGAGGGGTTAAAAACTTGCTGCGCAACATCTCCCCAGGGTGCCCCGTCACTGAAGCGGTGGTGTCCACCTTCACCACATCCCGTGGGTGGCGTCACGAACTTAACGCGGCTCCGGCCGTACATCTACGTCCCCAAACCACAACCCCCCTTTTAGTTGAAGTGACCGCGAGACCCCCGGGTCCGGAGACCCTTGAGCCACCCACTGAAGGTCCGGATTCGAGCGACTCAGCTGCCGAGCACGGGGCGGTACACTCCTCTACCTCCAAAACCTCTCCTCAGGGACTCCTCCCTAATCACTAATATCATACACTGAAGGCCCCTTCCTCCACCACTGATATCACTCCTGAGGGCTACCTTCCACACCAGCAATATCACTCCTGAGGACCCCTACCCCCAATACTTCTCCTTAGGGCCCCCACCACCAATTTCATACACTAAGAGCCCTCTCCTCCACTACTAATATCACTCTTAAGGGTCCCTTACTCCACCACCCCAATACCTCAAATGAGGGCCCCCTCCCCCACAATCAATATCATATACTGAGGGCCTTCTCCTCTACCTCCAATACCTCTCCTGAGGGCCCCCTCCCCGAACACCAATATCATACGCTGAGGCCCCCTCCTCTACCACTGATATCACTTCTGAGGGCCACCTCCTCAACCAGAAATATCACTCATGAGGCAACCTACCCCAATACCTATCCTGAGGGCCCCACCACCAATTTCATACACTAAAGGCCCCCTCCTCTACTACTGATATCACTCTTAAGGGCCCCTTCCCCCACCACCAATATCACTCCTGAAGCCCCCTATCCCATCCCAATACCTCTTCTAATGGCTCCTTACCCACCCCCAATATCACTCCTGAGACCCCTACCTCCATTATGTCAAATGAGGGCCCCCCCACCACAAATATCATTCCTGAGGTCAGCCTTTTCCACCACTAATACCACTACTGAAGCCTCCTACACCAATACATCTCCTGAGGGCCCCTTTTCCCACCACCAATATCACTCATGTAGGTCCCCACCACTCATATAACTCCTGAGGGCAACCTACCTCAAAACCCATATCAACCCCAAGACCTACACCACCGATATCACCCCTAGCTGCCTTGGGTTCCACAAATATACACAATGTAAAGGTGGTGGGACCTCTGTAAAAAAAAAACCTGAAAGCTGAATGACTCGAGATCCTGAAGACATGCTCCTCACACTTTGTCATGTGACTGCAGATAGAAGCTCCATGTGTGAGAAGGTAAGAAAGGGTTTTTTTCGGGTGGCCCAGGAAGCTTTATTAAACAGGCACTAAGAGCACACAATGTAGGTACTAATGCCAGGCTGATCTGTTCAGCAGCAGTGTCAGTTAGTAGGGCCCCCTGGAGAATTCTCCGGTCATCCAGTGGGCAAGTCTGACACTGAAGGCAATATATCCTAAAAGAGTCATACAACGCTTCAACTCAACAGCAAGCCTCGTAGCGCCAATAAATAGTAGTGCCACAGAATTTATTGAAGGACTTCGGCCCTCAGACAGACACTTTTAAAGGGAGATCTCTACCTATATATTTGCATCTCCTATTAAAGTTAACAGGAGCAGGTGGCGGAATCCCTTTCTTTCTTATCCTCTAAGGTTTAGCCCTTTAAATGAACGTGATTTTTTCACTCTATCGCCAAACAGACTTGTGATACAAGCGATTTTTAATCTTTCACCAGCGATCCGGTAACATGTAAGGAGCGCCGCTCTGGGAGACATTACACCGCACCCTTCATGCTAATGGATCCGCTCATTAAATTGATTCATTTTCTGAGATGAAATTCAGACATAAATTCCGTCTATAGAGCTAAAGTGCCGTCTCTGGGGGATGGGAATTGTTTATTTGCGAACACCCCTGGTTCTGTAATTGGATTTCTATTTCAGTTCTCCATCACCGTGTCACTTTAGAGACGATTCGCTATATTTCCTGGGTTTCACTTTTTTTTGTATTTTTTTTAGGTGCAGAAATAGTTTTCATGCTATACATAATGTGTCGTCATAGAACACATACATAGTGTACACTCCTCATAGGATGCCTGTACTGAGGTCAGGTCATTGGAGAACAGCGCCCTCTGTTGGCCGCATTCTCATGAAAAATATGTCGCAGATTAAGCTCTTTTTTTTTGCTCTAGCCAAAATATTTAACTAAACACTACATTTTTTTTGGGGTGTTCAGCCACAACAAATTGGACAACTCCTCACATTTTTTTTAACCCCTTCATGACAAAGCGATTTTCCTTTTTTCGTTTTTGTTTTTTTTTCTCCCCTTTTTCCGAGAGCCGTAACTTTCTAATTTATCCGTCAATCTTCCCATACGAGGGCTCGTTTTTGTGGGATGAGTTGTACTTTTCAATGAAACCGTGAGTTTTACCATATAGTGTACTGGAAAACAGCAAAAAAATTCCAACTGTGGAAAAATTGCAAAAAAAAAGCGTAATTGCACGACTGTTTTGGGGATATTTTATTCACCATGTTCACTATATGGTAAAACTGATGTGTCAGTGTGATGTCTCAGGTTGGTGCGAGTTCGTAGACACCAAACATGTATAGGTTTACTGTTATCTAAGGGGTTACAAAAAATTCAGAAGGTTGTCCAAAAAAAGTGGCGCATTTTTTGCGCCATTTTGCGCGACTTGTAGAATTCTCATTTTTCAGTGACAGCTTATTTTTTGCATCTCGAGCTGATGTTTTTAATGGTACAATTTTTGTGCATATGCTACATTTTTGCACAAAACTTGTGACAACCAAAAAACGTAATTTTGTTGTTTAGAATGTTTTTGCCGCTATGCAGTTTACCGATCAGGTTGATTGATTTTATATTTTGATAGATTGGGCATTTCTGAACACGGCGATACCGAATGTGTGTATATTTTTAATTTTTTTTATTGTTTCATTTTCAATTGAGGCGAATGGGGGGGTGATTTGAACTTTTAGGTTTTTTTTATTTTTTTAATATTTTAAAACTTTTTTTTTACTTTTTCCTTATTTTATTAGTCCCCCTAGGGGACTATAAGGATCAGCTGTCTGATTGCTCATTCATTTCTGTTGATCAGAGCTGCACAGCTCTGATCAGCAGAAATCCAGCTCTCCTGTTCCAGCCTCTGCTCTGTTGGCTCTAACTGGACCTACGTCATAATAGCACAATCAGTCATCACATGACCTGTTGCTACCGATCATGTCACAGAGCCTCAGATGGCGATGGGGGAAGGCGTGTTCCTGGCCGTGGCCATTTAAATCGTGCTGTCACATTTTCACTGCGCGATCTAAGGGGTTAGCAGGCTCGGGTGGATGCAGATCCACCCGCGCCTGTTAACCGCACATGTCTGTTGTTCAAATCAGCAGACATGTGCAGGGATCACCACCGGCTCACTGCAGCAACCGGCGGTGATTACCCCGAAATGATTTAGGACATACCGGTACGTCCTAGGTCGTGAAGCGGTTAAAGGTTGCGGAAATTAAGTATTTCACATCACCTCTTACCCATCTTTCCCTGGACCAGGAAATAGATGGGAGGAGCGGAGCAGCACACCACAATGACGTGGGTTAATCTGGCCAGCGCTTGCGCAGAACGGTGGAGACAGAGGGGAAAGTGCGGGCACGAGATTATGGGCGGGTACTTGCTGATGACAATCACAGCGCCACCCATAATCTCACGCCTGCGCAATACGTCACCAGCGGTCACACTGAGCACAGTGCTCAGTACCACGAGAGTGGCACGGCGCATGCGCGAGACCTCGGGCGCACTGGGCGGTGTCATGAGGTATGAAATGGAGCGTTGGGGGATGGTGTAAAGCGGCAGGAGGGACAGTAACGGACACCAGACAGCCGCCCCCATGGACAATTTACAAGATTTGCATACCAAAAGGTACAACTTTATAAAGTATTTAATTTGGTCTAAAAGGGGGCACAAAAACAATAGGAACCTTGCTAGAATGCAGCCCAGGAGCTGCAGAGGGGGAAACTTTTAGGTTTAGTGCAAACTTTCTGCTGACAGGTTCCCTTTAAAGAAATACGCAGGCATGTGATTTCCAAAGCTCTCCAAATTATTGTAAGGAGAATAATTACTTTTTTAGTCCTCTGAAATATAGGAGTACCGTGCATAAATATAGGGTGTTTCTTATAGGATAGCAAAGAGCAGAATACAAGACTACATAGTAAGTACTGACACTCCCAGCATCCACCCACCATTTTTAGGTCATTTTACCAGGTAATCTAGTAAATATGACAATTGGGAAGAATCTGTGGTTTACTGACAAAGCCTAGAACTTTTCCCGGTGATGTAGTGTGGATTGTGGGTGTTGAAGAATTTCCTACTCCTATTAAAAGTTTCTGGGATTCAGTCTAATAATTTATTTTATAGTCCTCAGAAATATAGACGTACCATGCATAAATGTTGGGGGTTTCTTATAGGATATCAAAGAGTGTTATACATAACTGCATAGTAAGTACAGACACTCCCAGCATCCACCCAGCTAAGCCACATCCCCTGAACAAGTCTTCTTCCAAAAGTAAAATCCCACATCGTTGCATTTGTGTCTATGTCTATGGAAAGAACAGTGGTGAAAAGTGGTACTGCAAGTTATAGGAAAGTCCTAAATATTCTTGCTTGGTCCAATCCAGGGGTGGACATATCATTGGGACCCAAGAGGTATGAGGGCCACATCCACCTCCAAAGGATTGTGCATTGTGAGGAATTATAGGACTGCAAAGGGCCCATATGCTGTTCTTGCACAGGGGCCTCTTCCGTCTGTGTCCACCAATGATCCAATCATATTATTTGTACCTAAAGTATAATAAACAGAATAATGAAAAATATCAATGTTGACAATATTCATCTTTCGGATATCTAACGTTGTGATTTTTAAGCGCCAGGTCCTCACACATACATAGAGACACATATTCTTCTTACTTAAAGGGACTATGTAGTCAGAAAGTAACCTATTGTTTCAATCAGATTTTGTGTGTTACATGTATTTTATAAATAAAGTTATATCATGATCTTTATTAAAACATAAACAATGTTGCAATTGCTATTTTAGACTTATACTCCCTGTCCTTTTAGGAAGAGTTTTCGGCAGTTTCATTACTCAGTACTACTCTATAATGTTCTCCATGCTTCTGATTTCTAGTAAGTGTTTTATCTCACCACAATAGTGGATTCACAGTTTCATTACTCAGTACTACTCTATAATGTTCTCCATGCTTCTGATTTCTAGTAAGTGTTTTATCTCACCACAATAGTGGATTCACAGTTTCATTACTCAGTACTACTCTATAATGTTCTCCATGCTTCTGATTTCTAGTAAGTGTTTTATCTCACCACAATACTGGATTCACAGTTTCATTACTCAGTACTACTCTATAATGTTCTTCATGCTTCTGATTTCTAGTAAGTGTTTTATCTCACCACAATAGTGGATTCACAGTTTAATTACTCAGTACTACTCTATAATGTTCTCCATGCTTCTGATTTCTAGTAAGTGTTTTATCTCATCACAATACTGGATTCACAGTTTCACTGCTCAGTACTACTCTATAATGTTCTCCATGCTTCTGATTCTAGTAAGTGTTTTATCTCACCACAATACTGGATTCACAGTTTCACTGCTCAGTATTACTCTATAATGTTCTCCATGCTTCTGATTTCTAGTAAGTGTTTTATCTCATCACAATACTGGATTCATAGTTTCACTACTCCGTACTACTCTATAATGTTCTCCCTGCTTCTGATTTCTAGTAAGTGTTTTATCTCATCACAACACTGGATTCACAGTTTCATTACTCAGTACTACTCTATAATGTTCTCCATGCTTCTGATTTCTAGTGTTTGATCTCATCACAATACTGGATTCACAGTTTCACTGCTCAGTACTACTCTATAATGTTCTCCATGCTTCTGATTTCTAGTAAGTGTTTTATCTCATCACAATACTGGATTCACAGTTTCACTGCTCAGTACTACTCTATAATGTTCTCCATGCTTCTGATTCTAGTAAGTGTTTTATCTCACCACAATACTGGATTCACAGTTTCACTGCTCAGTACTACTCTATAATGTTCTCCATGCTTCTGATTTCTAGTAAGTGTTTTATCTCATCACAATACTGGATTCATAGTTTCACTACTCCGTACTACTGTATAATGTTCTCCCTGCTTCTGATTTCTAGTAAGTATTTTATCTCATCACAACACTGGATTCACAGTTTCATTACTCAGTACTACTCTATAATGTTCTCCATGCTTCTGATTTTTAGTGTTTTATCTCATCACAATACTGGATTCACAGTTTCACTGCTTAGTACTACTCTATAATGTTCTCCATGCTTCTGATTTCTAGTGTTTGATCTCATCACAACACTGGATTCACAGTTTCACTGCTCAGTACTACTCTATAATGTTCTCCATGCTTCTGATTTCTAGTAAGTGTTTTATCTCATCACAATACTGGATTCACAGTTTCATTACTCAGTACTACTCTATAATGTCCTCCGTGCTTTTGATTTCTAGTGTTTAATCTCATCACAAAACTGGATAATGTAATCCATACATATGATTTCTTGTAATAGTGTTTTATCTCACCACAATACTGGATTCACAACTTCATTGCTCAGTGCTACTGCATAATGTCCTCCCTGCTTCTGATTTCTAGTAAGTGTTTTATCTCACTACAAAACTGGATTCACAGTTCCATTGCTCAGTACTATTGTATAATTTCCTACACACTTCTGACTTCTAGTGTTTTGTCTCACCACAATACTGGATTCACAGTTTCATTGCTCGGTTCTGCTGTATAATGTCCTCCATGCTGCTGCTGATTCTAAACATGTGCTACATAGAGACAGGAGAGAGAGCAAAAGTCCCTCATGTCTGTGTGTGCTGTGTTAGGCCTCTTTCACACGTTCGTGAAAAACCACGCACGTTTTTCACGGATGTGTCAGAGGTGCGTTTTGCCCTCCGTGTGCTGTGTTTATGGCCTATGTGTGTTCTCCGTGTGTTATCCGTGACAACACACAGAGAACGGGACCTTTCTGCTCACCTGTCACTGGCGTCGCTGTCCGTGGTGCTGATCTTCGGTCTCCGGTCCTGCCGACTCCCCGCTGCTGCTGCTTCCGGCCGTAGTGAAGTGAATATTCAATGAGCATAATGAGTGGCGGTCGGCAGCAAGTGACAGCAGCGGCAGAGACAGGAGGGCTGGAGAAGGTGAGTAAAGGTTTGTTATTTTTTCTCACAGACACATGTCTTTCCGTGTGGTCCATGTGCGTTCCGTGTGACACCCGTGATGCCGGAGAGAAAACGGACATGTCGGCGTGAAAAACACACGGACACACGTAAGTACGGAATGGACACACGTTCTGTGCGAAAAAACATACATGTATTCGAAATCATAGGAAAACATAGGTCTACGTGTGTATGTGTCTCCGGTACGTGAGAAAACTGCCAAACGTACCGGAGGCACGCACGTGTGAAAGAGGCCTTAGGGAGACATTATAGCAGCTAGTCTCCACCCACCAGCTCAGAGACAACTGAAATCTAGAGATAAAGCCTATGGAGGGGAAAATTGGGGGATATAAGTCATAGTACAGCCAGAATCCCCAATAAGGACAACATCTAGAAGGAGTTTGTATGGGTTTCCTCCCACACTCCAGAAACATACTGATAGGGAAATTAGATTGTGAGCCCCAATGGGGACAGTGATGGAGTTAATAGTGCTGTGAGTAGTGTTGAGTGGACCCGGATCCGCAAAATCCGGATCCGCACGGTTTGAGAGCCCGATCCGAGTCCGACCAGTACCCGGGATTCGGGGTGCACGATCCGGATCCGTTTTTTTTTTTTCTCTCTCTCTCCTCTCTCTCTCCTCTCTCGTCCCGGCTCCCCATTGATTTATGGCCGCGGATTCCGGATCGGATCCGGACTTCTACGGCAATCCGATCCGGACCCGGATTATGACTGATCCGCTCAACTCTAGCTGTGAGTAAGATAAATAAATAAATAAATAAATAAATTAGCATAATTCCACTTGTAAAGAGCAGCTTTTTCTGAAAAGTAATCTAAACTGATAGGAATGGCTACACATTGTATTAAGATGATTGGGAGTGGTCCCATCTGATATGGTGGCCTTCAGAGCAAAAAAGCTCGTAAAGCCATCTTCATAGGAATGCATTTAGAGGGTTGCAAATCCTCTGATGACCCAGGAATGCTGCACCATAGGGGGTCCCATAGTCATACACATGCTAAATGGCTTCCCCTCCCCCACACACAGACTTCTATTGAAACTTTTTTGAGGTTGCAAGAAGTAAAAGAAAAGAATATCACAATCTGCAAGAACAGAACAAAAAGAGGCTGTGAGGGAAGAGTTAACAATGTGGGCTTGACTTGCGAGCTCCAGCCCACTCTCTGCCGGGGACGGCGCCTGGCTCGGGAGCTGCGCGCTTCTCCCTGCTCTTTGCAGACGCTCCCTCAGCTGCAGAGACATCACTCACTAGTGTGCAGGAGAATGCAGGGCTGACCCCAGCTGCGAGCACAGACCGCACTCACACTCCGGGGAGGGGAGGAGCTGCCGAGGATATAAATGAAAGCCACATCTGCAAAGTGGGAGCCCACACAGGATGACCCAGGACTGGCACCCCTGAGCACGAGCACCCTGCTTCTCCCTGGACCCAGCTCACAGCAGGTAAGCAGAGGAAAGCCGGGTGCTGCTTCCTGGAGGAGGACTACAAGCCTCAGCAAGTTCAGCGCCAGCTTTCTATACATTGCACTGGATGCATGGCTGCCCTAACTTCAGTGCAAGCTTCCCATACATTGGATTAACCCCTGCAGAGCTGGCATGGATTCACTAACTTTCCACTAGACCTTCTGTACAATATGGCAGCACTAACCTCCCTGCACTCACCCCTATACATTGCACCCCCCCCCCACTATACATTGCACAACCCACCCCCCCCCCCATACATTGAACTCCCCCACATTGTCTACTGCACTCTCTCTGTATAACGGGTCTATATCTCTCAGATGTGTAACATACCCCCTGAATAGCTCTCACTTCTGTGCAACTTTTCAGTTAACCCCTTCTACCCCCACACATGGATTCACAATAGCACTGCACTCTTCCCAAACCTTACTAATCTCTGCATGAAGGGGGGGGGGGGGGTTAACTCTTTCCATGCTACAATGGAAGCTCCCTATACATGTGGGACTCTTCCTTTCCTATAAAACTTCTGAACATTAGACTCTCTCCCCATGTGTCATAACTTTTTTTTTTTTTTATTGCATGCTTTGGATATATTGTATTAACCCCTTCAGTGTCACATTTTGCTTCATTACATAATAATAATACTTTATTTCTATAGCACCAACATATTCTGCAGCGCATAACAAATCAGGGGGTTACACTTTCCCTATTTGCATTATAGGGCAGGCATGGGTTCACTAACCTTTTATGCACACTCCCTATACATAACTTAGTTCTAACACCCATATGTTATATTTAACCCCTGCATGGCTTCAGTGACATCAATCCAATCATAATTTGCAATCCAATCATATAATTTGCATTACAGTTGACCCCCTTAACACCTTCCATGGTTCTGCTATGCCTGTTACTCTTCCTTCCCATTTAACCCCTGTAGATCACCCTTTCCCCTGGATCTCTCATTCACATAGCATTAACTCTCTGCCCATCACATACATCTCTACCACCCCCATTATTTTCACACTATACACAGGATCCCCTCCCATGTAATGCCCCCTTCCCCCTGCACCAGATGTGACCAATGTATTTCCTCCTCTGGATTGTTAGTAAATATCTGCAACTTTGTTGCTGGTTAGTTTCCATTGATACCCTGAGCCTGGATTAACACAGCATGTTGCAAAGTCTACTCAGTTTTTGCCATTTTTGGGAACTCTGGGGAGTTTTTTTCTGGTTTTTTTTTTTTTTTTTTTTTGAAGGGGAGGGTTAAAACTCAAACAAAAATCAGTATGAAAAATTTGAATTTTGCCTGCCTCTCACATGGCCTGTACCCTCCATTCCTGGAGGACTCTGCCCCCACCTGATAAATGGCAATGATAAGCCAATGTCCCATATTGATTAGTTGCAAATTGTTCCAAGTACAAGATCAACAACCTCAACTTGTTCTGCAAGGAGGGACAGGTAATGACACTCCAAAAATTAAAAAATTTTCATAACAAAATTATTTATTTATTTTTTTTTCCTATCCAGAAAGTCTATAATTGTTGGTTGTTTTGTATATGAACCTCCTGAATTGTAAAGCGCTATGGAATATGTTGGTGCTATGGAAATAAAGATTTATTATTAATAATAATTTATTGATGATGATAAATCTTTATTTCTATAGCGCCAACATATTCCACAGCGTTTACAATTCAGAAGGTTCATATACAAAACAAATAAGTTATAGACTTTTTGGATAAGAGGAAAAATAATAAATATATATTTTAACTTAAATAATCTCAGACCACCATCAACTTTTCATGAGGTCTTGCTGCAAATCTTGGGGGCACAAAGAGTCCAGCAACTTGGAACCCCCATGGGAATATCCTGTAATAATTATTGAGAAAGTCAGTAATATTTTATTCCTACACTGATTCTTCTACATGATGGTGGTCCCTAGCCATGCCAGGTCACCATGTGGGGATGGTGTGCCAACTGTCACAAACTTTTATCCATAGCAATCCAACATGGACATCAGGTGGCCACGTACATTCAGTATTCTAACTAGGAGAACTAGTGGACATGAGAGATAGATAGATATATAATAATTTATACTATAATATAAATATATATATATATATATATATATATATATATATATATATATATATATATATATATAATTTATAATATTATATTATATTATATTTCTCCCCCCCCCCCCCCTTGTGCTTTTAATTTTTGGTAGTTTTTATGGGAGCCCACTTTAAGAAAAGTTGTATACTTTCTCCTTTTGGGATACACTTTGTAAACCTGGTTCTCCTCAATAACAAGGAGCAATCTATGACCTAGCAATTTTTGGAAAATCTGCCCGGAAGGTCCTTGGATAATTATCACATTGGGCCTGTGGTCAGAGTTAAAGCTGTCATGAGCTGCCCCAGTGGGTGTTCTTTGGATCTGTAGTTGCCTTTACAGTCCAAAAGTTTACACTTGGGGAATAAGGAATGATTTTTGTTAGTAAATAGTTTCCAACTTGTGACCAAATTTTCAGTGCTGGAAAAAATTAGTAGCTGAGCCCAAGAGCTGACAATTGGAGATAGTGGTGGGATGTTCGCTCTGTGGGAGTTTTGCCTTATGCTCCTGTCCTGAACTGGTACTTTGCATAGGAAAGAACTTTTTGTGGTTTAGGTGTATGGTTTTTTTTTTTTTTTTTTTTTCTTCCCATTTCTTGAGTGGAGTTGAAATTGCCACGGCTGCAAGTAATTTGATCAGTAGCTGCGCTGAGCAGATCCTCCTCCTCCGCTGCCCTGTGACTGCCCTATGGTAAAACTGCAGGAGGCAAGACTTGCCAAAACTTTCTAAATCAAATGCACCAAAGTTTTGGCAAAGTTGAAAACCCTTCTTGGAAGTTTTGACCAATGTGCACTGGTTGTAGCAGTGCTGAAGTTGTTGTTTTTACCTTTTTTTTTTTTGGGTGTTTTTATGATATTTCTTTACGTTTGAGATGTTATACTTAGCTCTGCTACATCTCTGGGGGAAATGGGAGAGTTTTCTAAAGAGCTTACAATCTATATGGCTCCAAACACTGCAGCATCATTGGTCGGGAGATATGGGTGCTTGGATGGCTACCTGGAGCAATTTCTGACATTTTATTTATAATTTTTTTTTTTTTCCCAGGCGATCAGGGGTTTGTCCTAGAATAGTCTGTTCACACATTTTGGCCACGTTGCGTTATTTCACAGCAAAAAAAAGGGCACTTTTTGAACATTGCCTTATATACCCACTGCTTAAAGCTGTGTAGGTCTTGAGCTTCTCATAGCTGAGGGTCTGTTCCAATTGCATTATATTAAGTCCTCTGTGAGCTTAATACATTGGCAACATAATAGCACTCCAGCCTAATACATTGTGACAAGCGGTATTTTCCAAAAAAGAAAAGAAGAAATTGCAACAGATTTTTATTTATTTCCCCCCCCCCCCCCCCCCCCCTCACTGTACAAATCATTGGGTGGTGATACTCATCACAGCCCATACCCACCCCCATTAGTAAAAGCTAATGTTTACACTGTTCTTTTAACCTTTAATTCCCCCCCCCTTGCATAAATATGTGCACTCCCAACTTTATACTTTCCAGACTCTCTCTCCCTCCATTGTTCCATTCCCACAGCTGTGATCCCAAGAGCATATTTCTAGAATTACAATATTCCCCAAAAATCCGCTTTTCATCTGTTCCGGACAGCAGTGGCCACAAAAAGGAGGAGGAAGGGATTGGGGGAGGTGGGGGATGGGACCACATCTCCCAGTGTTGCCCTCGTTCACCATTTCCTCTTGTTTGAAGTTTGTACTTTGTACAAAAAAAAAAGTTTTTGCAAAGTTTAAAAAAAACTTAACTTTTCTAATATTAAACTGAATAACCAGGAAGATTCACTTTGAGCAAACGGTGACAGTGTGTGTAGAATATATAATATTTTTATATATATTATCTCCTTCTACTAAATGGATATGATTGAATACGATTTTAACTACATGAACAACCAATGTCTGCCATTACAGGGCCCCCCTGGGTAAATCACCCAACAGACCATGAATAGTATTGAAACCCCATTTTTATCGATGTGGCTCTAAAGTAGTCAAATTGCATTGCTTTTGCTCCCATATTTAAAGCTGACTACGCTGTATAATGACGTGAAGGAGAAAAAAAAATAGTGCGGCTGGCTAGTCACTGACACCAAGCAGAGATCTTGAAGACGGTAATTACTTGATATTCAAAGAATATTCCAAAGCTACAGAGCTATTTATTCCAAAAACAAAGTTCTTTAAAGGGGTAGTTCCTGTCTTAAAAAGTAACCTGAGACCCCAGCATTCCTGATCATGGAGGACAGGGGTGGGCACAGCGGCCCCTTAGTTGTCTGCAATAGTGGGGTCACAATAGCCAGAACCCCAGTAATGATGAAGCAATGCCATCACTTTATAATATCCCTGTAGACTGTGAGCCCTCGCGGGCAGGGTCCTCTCTTCTCCTATACCAGCCTGTTTTGTACTGTTAGGCTGTGTCCACGGGAGAATGTAGCTGCGGATTTTTCGGCATCAAAATCCGCAGCTTTCCTGCAAAATCCACACCTTTTCAAAGGTGCGGATTTTGGTGCGGATTTTTTTTTTTTTTTTCCCAATTTTAAAGCCAAAATCTGGATGAAAATCCGCAACAATAATTGACATGTTGCAGATTTTGCCGGACGAAAATCCGCACTATTTCCGCTGCGGAAAAATCCGCAGCGTGGACACAGCATTTCCAAAATGCCATAGAAATGGCTGGGGAGTAGCTGTGCTGCAGATTTTCGGGAAATCCGCGGCAAAATCCGCGCATTTTCCGCAGCGTGGGCACATCCCTTAATGATTGTTTTACGTATACCCTCTCACTTGTAAAGCGCCATGGAATAAATGGCGCTATAATATTATTTATTTATTTTATTTATTTATTATTCCTTAAAGGGATTGTCCATTTTGTCTACCCCTTCCTGGTGGGTATCTGCTTTCGGGATTCTGACACAATCACCAGACATCCCCTTTTTAGGCAAAATCTTTGGGATGTGTTAAATTGACTTCCATTATCTTTTCCTGCCATCTTGTACCCCCCCATCCCCCAGGACAGGAATTCCTCTTTAGTAGAGGATGTGATTGACTGGTTGTATACAATGCAGATCTGCCACATATTGCAGTGCGGTGAGTCACTGATGTGGTGACGAATTGTGGCAATGTCTAAGCTTTTGATTTTTAACCTTTTGCTAAAATAAGCCGGGTGCTTGATGTTTTCATTATATTTTGGGTGCAGTGTTTTGTCGCTAGGTGGGGCCTGTGCGGTACTTTTGTAATAAATCATGGGAAAGTTGACTGAATCCTCAGACATTAGTTTGATGTCACACAATGTTTGGTAAGGTTACAAGGGCCAAATTCTCCATTAGGCCTCATTTAGTAAAGCTGCCTGACAGAAAATCTGGCTTTGTTGCCCATAGCAACCAGCCAGAGCAGCTTCAGAAATCTAGATGGTTTCGGCAGCAAATTAGGCCTTGTACATTTAATAAACTTGTTACCCATAGCAACCATTATTTTTGGGCAAACCGGGCTGGGAAAAAAATAGTTCCTATGGGCAACAAGGCCATATTTATGATTTATATTCTGGTTTTTATCGGGTTCCTTAAAATGTAACTGTTGTCTTAGATTTTACTTCATAAATATTGATACACATAAGACCCAGTGGTTAGTCAGAGGTTAAATGCCTCGCCACAATGGCTGTGGTGTGCCGACCACACTGGGCCCATTGGGATTTCTTCACTTTTTGCTCACTGTTTTATGTAACAACCTATGATTACTGATAAGGGGATAAGTCGGATCTGGCTTTGACTGATTAGATTACAGAAAATCTAATGACCATTTTACTTGGTGAAATTTTAAAGACTTAGGCTGGGTTCACACATAGTAACAGCGACGTCGCTGTTGCGTCACCATTTTCTGTGACGCAACAGCGACCTTGTATGTCGCTGTTATGATCGCTGCTTAGCTGTCAAACACAGCGACGCAGCAGCGATCATAGCGTCGCTACATGTGCAGAGAGCAGGGAGCCGCGCACACTGCTTAGCGCTGGCTCCCTGCTCTCCTAGCTAAAGTACACATCGGGTTAATTAACCCGATGTGTACTGCAGCTACATGTGCAGAGAGCAGGAGCCGGCACTGGCAGCATGAGCGGCGGATAAAATGCATCAAAAACTGCACTGGGCCTTAAAGGGAATGTGTCACCTGGTTTTTGTTAACCCATCTGAAAGCAGCACAATGTAGAGACAGAGACCCTGATTCCAGTGATGTCACTTACTGAGCTGTTTGCGGTTATCAGAGCCCATGAGTATCCTGGACTAATTATAAAATCACTGTTTTTAATCAGCAGTAATTATCAAAACTACATTAAGCAGCCCAGTAAGTTACACATCACTGGAATCAGGATCTTTGCCCCTACATTAGGTTGCAAAAACCTGGTGACAGATTCTCTTTAACAGATTTGCGAGGCCTTTCTTTTGTATTCGTGCCTTCTTATAAATTGTGGCCTATGGTCACATCCCATTTACCCTGGTGTCTGGCTCATTTATGGCCCGCCTAACTCATGCATGCATACATTCCCTATCCACCTAAACAGGTGATGTTGGCAGAGAGAAGGATCAGACTTATTGAAATATTGACACAATCCTTTTTGGTTTCATGGGACGATAACTCACAACCATGGGTTTTCTACATTTAGGTGGGTGGAGGCAATTGCCCCTCCACTACCCCTAATTCCATTGCTAACTGGCTGCTGTTAGGGAATATGCCATTTCTCCTGTGCTCAAAGTCTGTTAAATGTCCCCCTAGTTGGGGGGCTCTTTCTTTTTTTTGCACACCCCACCCCCACATCTGCTCCAGGACCCAAGTAACTGCAACCTATACAGCCATATTGCAGATGACCACTAGTTGCCCATCGAATTTGAGTAAAAAAAAAAAGCTGAGTAGGTTTTTCCCAACTTGATCCTAAATTCTTAGCTATACCAAGGTATTCTGAAGTTTAGTGGCTTTGAGTGTTTGATACATGCAGGGGCGGACATATTATTGGTGCAACCTGTGTGGCCACCCAGGGGCCTAGGAGGCCACTTCTACCCCCCCCCCCCAAAGGAGATGGGGATTTTGCATTTTTAGGAGTACTTGGGCTTGCAAAAGGCCCATATATTCTTGCTCAAGGGCCTTTCTGTCTGTGGATAAATGTGTAGTATTAAAAAAAACCTAAAATAACAAAGGGGAAAAATAGATTCAATATTTAGAACCATAAACTGATACAAAAACTTTTTGTAACCGTCTTCTTCTTTTTCCACTGTCAGACTGAGCAGCTCGTGTTGAATCTTGCCCCGTTTCGCACAGTCGTGAGCGTCTCGCAGCTTCCAGTCTTGGCCGCAGTCCGTTTTGCTGCTGGGAGAGTGTGGGCCGGAATACTAAGTGCCCCTGCTGTTTATGGCCCCTGTTCAGCATGTAAGAGCCTGTATTTTTATGGTGGGCGACAACTTGTAAAACTGTTGCCAGTGTTCAGCAGACTATAGTGCAATCGTGCGGAATACGCCTGTTATTGTGTGAATGGAAACAGCCTTCAAGTGGAGAATTTTGATTAATAGACCCTCAGGCTAATGTCCTGTTTGACCCTCATTCCAAAAGTTTCCTGAATGTAGCATGGTCATGTTAGGCTACTTTCACACATCAGTTTTTTCCCATCAGGTACAATCCGGAAAAAAACGGGTAAACCGGATCCGGTATCGCATCCGGTTTATCCCCATAGACTTGCATTGTAACCGGATTGTACCCGATGGCTTTGCGGTGCATCCGTTTTTTTCTGGATGCGGCAAAATAAATAAATGCGGCGGCCGGATAGAACGTTCCCTGCAACGTTTTTTGCTCCGGCAAAAAAAAACCGCATCGCGCCGCATCCGGCCGCTGCGGCGCATTTTCAATGCATGCCTATGGATGCCGGATGCGGCGCGATGCGGAAAAAAACGCATCTGGCCGCCGCATGCGTTTTTTTCCACTGCGCATGCTCAGTAGCGTGCCGCAACCGGAAAAAAACGGACCGGCCGCATGTAAAAACTTATGCAAAGGATGCGGTGTTTTCACCGCATCCGTTGCATAGGTTTCACAGCCGGATTGAGCCGCACGGCTCAAACCGGATGTGTGAAAGTAGCCTTAGCCTAAAATGCAACTAGTAGCTCCATATTGTAAAGGGGTTGCTCTGCAAGTTTTTGGGGAAAATCTGTGTGACAACCGATGTGGATGGTATTATTGGTCTAACAAGAGTTGTCGCCCAGATTTTCAGTTGACTGATTAGCATTTTCTGTACAGGCCGAGATCTATCCGGATCCACTGCAAGACATAAAACCTCTTGTGAGGTAAATCCGGAGAGATGACGATAAATCATGATATTCAAGTATGTCAGGAAGCCCTCTCCTGGTGTCACCCCCCCTTTCCTTCACACAACTGGTTTAGCAACAAATCCCATGGCCATGTCCTGTGATATGGAAATTAGGTGGCTTAGGGACAATGGACACAGGATGACTCCCTGCCGTCACCCTGTAACAAGAGCTGTATCTCATTAGCAAGGCTATGGAAATAGCCAGACAGAACGACTCCAGTAAAAAAATGGTTCATATCTCGCAAGCCATATTTCCGATAAATATGGCAACCATAAAAATGGTGTCCCCGCATGTGGACGATGCCGGCACCCCCTTTTTATGGGAGCAGGACATTGGGAAATGCCCCAGGCGTGATATCAGCCAATGGGGAACTGGCAGACAGGTCATGAGTCCCCTCGTTCTGTAGCTAAATTCATAACTGTCACAATGAGAGCATTGGCGTCTGCCTACGACGCTCCCAGGCAAAGTTATGGCCAATATCCCCTTTGCTGGATAATTCTGATCCATGCAGGGGGAGTGGCAGTGCTTCCCTGTGAGGTCACTAAGGTAGGAGGGGACCTGGATCTGCCCAGGTTGATAACCCTACTTCGGCCATTTTCCAGGGTTCTTCTCGCTGGGGGCACGTGTAGGAAACATCTGTGGGAGTTCCTGGAAACCTGGTCTACAGCGCCCCCCTGTGGCCAGACGCAACAAGGTAACTGCTGGAACTGTGTATGCCTGCTTGTAACCCATGCTTTGATTGTAACTGTACTCTGACATATGTATATTCTGTAGATTCCCTATTGTATATATTGTAGTTTCTAGTGTGCTTTAGGCTGATTAAATTATATAATTAATCTTGGGCTGTTCTGTTATCTCGATCTTGAATCCCACGTCTGTGTGTTCGGCTAATAGTTACCGTGAAGCGGTTGGTGGCAGCGAGTTTGTGCCAAGGATTATTGTGGGGAGGCCAGTGAGATTCGGGGAGATTTTATATATTCCGCCCGCGGAGGTCGGGGGAATATATACCCTACTCTCACCGGGGACCCTTCAATAACCGGCATAAGTAGTATAGCGGCCTCCTTGCTTATTGTCGGGCAATTCCATAATTGGCCTGACTATAAGAGGGGCGCTAGAGAGCGCGTCACGTGCTCTGTCTGTCGGTCGGGAGGTATAAAGGAGGGGTGACCCCACTTGTTACCCCCCGATTGTGACGTACTGGTAGCCAGCGCGGGGGATTTCTGAGTGACCCCCCGGTGGTTTGTGACACCTCTCAATAATTAGTTGTTCCCTCCATATCTGACAACACAGATGTCTTGTCAAGGTTGTCGGGTATAGTCGTTTCACAAATTAGTTACACTGTTTGGAAAGGTTCTCCTGCTGCCGCCCCACCTACACCCCACCTACTGTCTCCTCCCCAAAATCCTTTAGGATGTAAGCCCGCAAGGGCAGGGCCCTCTTCCCTCTGTACCAGTCTGTCTATTGTAACTTGTATATGTATTCTGTATGTAACCCCCTCATGTACAGCACCATGGAATCAATGGTGCTCTATAAATAAACAATAAAAATAATAAAAATAATAAAAATAATAAAAATAATAAAAATAATAATAATAATATATGTTCGGAGCATTATGGTTTTATTGGCCACTATGTAATGCCTTATTCTCCCTGTGGAGGCGCTGTAGGGAAACTGAACACTTTTTTGCCAGGTTCCCTCATGGACTACAACAGATCCCTCAAGCGCCAAGCAATAGAGTACCCAGAAATCGGCTCTTCTGGGAGACATTTCCGAAAAAGTACAAATTGGAGAACATGCCCCCTTTAAACTTCTGCTCTGATCCTTTACTGTGACTCAAGTTTTCTTTAATTTTCCAGTAATTCTACCAATAGTCACATTTGCTGGCCACCCCGAGCACCGCCCTCACAATTACACCCACTCACCCTATTAAATTTTTTTTTTTTTTCTCGACAGCCTTGTAATTTTCAATGCTATTTATTTTTTAATAGGTTTTTTTTTATAGCCTCACTTGGAATGTTCTTGCCTTTCTGGAAATGCCAGTCTCTGCTATAAAAAGTGGAAGGAGGCGGCGGTATAAGAATATTGTCAACTTCTGCAGTTCAGATTTCTCTGTATATTAATCCCTTTTATATAATCTTGCATGCCTGGATAGGGCAAATAAATGCTGGCTTTTTTTTTTTTTTTTTTTTTTTCTTTATATAAATGCAATAAAAACTAGTTATGTAATAGAAGTTCAACAGAGTATATCAGTTTACATACCATCAATGTAATTGTATACTATTAAAAAAATAAAATAAAAGCATATCAACATTTGAAGCTTATCCATAAAACTTTCGACCCTCTAGCGGCTCCTGAACTAATTGCATGGGATTATCATTATTAATTGAGGCACTGAAATAGTCCTAAACACAATCTGGAGTGTCATGAACCAGAAAGAACACGTTAGTCCAAATCTCTTCACCATTTTTGGATTTAAATATCTGTATAATGTTTAGGGGGTTGGAAGCAAAAGATTTTCCCTCCTTTTTTTTAATATTATTTTTATTTTTTTTTTTTAACAGATGGATTGAGTTGGCTTTCAAATCCCACGTTTTGGCCATTTTTACATCCTAAACAAAAATGAGTATAAATCAGAATCTTTTATTTCCTCTTCTTCTATTATCCATTGACTTGATGTGTGCTGAAACAAATGATGACTGGACGGTGGAGGAAGAAATAATTTGTATTCTGAGCAGTCGGGGAATTAAGGCCCCTACCCCCTCTCGGTCATGGCTTCACACAGGGAGCTTTTGTGTCTTTCTTGCCGCAGACCTAAGTGACTCCTTCCACTTTCACAAGTTTGTGTCACTTTGCCTTTTGTTCCTGATCTATAAAACAACAGGGTCTTGTTATCTCCCGGGCGCTGAGCGGACTATGCTCCTCCATAGACACCACATGACTCAGTCACTGTCTGTCTGAACTTTACCCATGTGTAACAGATGGAGCTTGATATGTGGTTTTTACATGGGACTGCAGGTAAACTTACCCCAGATAAGACTCTTCTATAGAATATTTTATTTGAGCGACTTCGCTGTTTAAAGGAAAATTTGCTTTGGAAGTAATCTTTTAGGCTACTTTCACACGAGTTTTTTTCAATCGGGCACAATCCGGAAAACAACTGATAAAACTGATCCGGCGCCGGATCCGTTTTATCCCCATTGATGTGTATTAGCGCCGGATTGTGCCTGATGGCCTTGCGTTGCATCTGGCTTTTGCCGGATCCGTTGTAATTGGCTAATGCGGCGGCCGGATGGAACGTCTCTTGTAACGTTTTTTTGTCTCTGACAAAAAACCGCATCGCGCAGGATCCGACGCGATACGTTGGGATTTACAATGGAAGCCTATGGACGCCGGATCCGGCGTAATGCGTCAAAAAAAAGGATGCGGCCACCGGATCCGTTTTGTAAACAGAGCATGCTCCAATTTATTGAAGAGATAAAAAAAACGGATCGAGCAAATCAGACGCAAAAACTGATACGCTGGATCCGTTATACCGGATCTTTAAAAAAAAAAGGATCAGGCGCATAATCTGCACCAGATCCGTCGCATCCGGCACACGCCGGATTGTGGCTGATGCCAAAAAACTAATGTGTGAAAGTAGCCGCCTTCTTTCCACATTAGAAAATGATGGTCATGGCTGAAAGTGTAGACCCCCCCCCCCCCCCCTTGAAATTATTCCAGAAAGTGAAGTATTTCTCCCAGATAATTATTGCAATTACACATGTCACATGTTTGGTTTTTTTGTGCGTAAACCACTTTGTTTCAAGCATGTGCTGCTCCTTCAGATCCACCTGTGGTAACAGGTGTGGGCAACATAAAAAATCCCACCTGAAACCAGATAAAAAGGGGAGAAGTTGACTCAACCTTTGCATTGAGTGTCTGTGTGCCACACTAAGCATGGAGAACAGAAAGCGGAGAAGAGGACTTGAGAACCAGTTGAAAGATCAACAATCTCAAGGTTACAAGTCTATATCCAGATATCTTGATGTTCCTTTGTCCACAGTGAGCAACATAATCGCAACTCATGGCACTGAAGTTAATCTATCTGCACGTGGACAGCAGAGAAAAATTAATGAAAGGTTGCAACACAGGATAGTCTGAATCAAGTTTCAAAGAAATTAAAGCTGTCCCGAAGGCTAAGGGGGCATCCATGTCAGAGAGACCTATCTGTCCACATTTGAATGAAATGAAACACTATGGAGGAGACCCAGGAGGACCTCACTGCTGACACAAACATAAAAAGCTAGACTGCAATTTGCCATAATGTAGGAGAGTAACCAAAATCCTCTTGGGAAAGCGTTTTGAGGATAATGAGACCAAGGTAGAGGTTTTTGATAAAGCACATTACTCCACTGTTTACCAAAAATATAATGAGGCATACCATCCTCCTGGCTGGTCTGTACTGGGAGTTTCTTTCTCTTCCCCCCCCCCCCTCCATATTTGTGGTTACTGAAGCAGAATATATCTACAACTGGATAATCTGTTCTTTTTCATACATGATTTTGGGCTATTTCCACTGAAATGTATACTACTATATTTATAGTATTTCCCGGCAGTAGGATATCTTATGGGGCTCTGCACCTGTATATGTATATGGAGCCCTGGGGCGTCCAGCTTTATAGCTGCCCTTGGCAGATTTTTCACCTGTATTGCAGAGTGTGCATCTTTTTTTTTTTTTTTTTTTTTGGAATAAAAGAATTTTGCTTTAAGGCGTTTTCATATATATTATGAAAACTTCTGAAATATTCTAAAATCCTTAAATGAACCTGTCAGGTGCAATATGCTCCCAGACCCACAAGCAGTTCTGGGTGTATATTGCTATTCCCTGCGTAACCGTACCTGTATACACTAGCATAGATAAAGAGATGTATAGAAAAAGTGTTTCTAAAGATCCCATATGACATGCTAATGATGCCAGCGACTAGTCCCAAGGGCATTCGTTTCCTTGGCTAGTCGGCCCCCTTAGCATGTTAGCTCACACACAGACTTTGCAGCGTCAGAGGCGTGGTAGCTCTCACCTCTGCTGCCATTGCTGGTTTTCGGCTCAGTGTGCATGATCAGAACGTCCTTGGACTATCGGACATGTGTACTACACCACTTTGAAGCCGGGACGTGTATACCCGGCATCATAGTGTGCGTGACTGGAAGTCCAGGACTTCTGATCATGCGCGCTGTTCCTAAACTTAGTGTCGGGCATGGTGATGGCAGAAAGTGGGGAGTTCGACTATGCCTCTGACTCTGCGCATTCATTAGCATGTTAGCACGCCCACAGGGGCGTGCTTGCATATTAAGGGGGCCAACTAGCCAAGGAAAGTACGGTAACTCTTTTGCGACTAGTCCCTGCGCTCATTAGCATACAATAGAAGATAATTCGAAATACATAAAGATGTAACGTGGCGCAGGGTGGTAGTTGTGGATGAGGTATTTGTCTGCCGCACCCCGACACGCTACAGGAGTTTACGGGGGCAATGGGGACAGAGTCCAGGCTGGAAAGGCAAAGTCCTTGGTGAAGGGCACCACCCTGCGCCACATTTAACTTTCACCAGGACTTGTCATTCTGTCACTCGTTCCTCAGCCTGGACTCTGTCCCTATTGCCCCGTAGACTCAACCAGCCCCTGATATGGGCTCTACTAAGTCCACTATGTCCACTATCTAATGTACAAAGATCTTTTGAAAAAGTATGCTACGTGATGCAGGGATTAGTAATATGCACCCAGAACTGCTCGTTCATATTGCACCTGACGGGTTCCCGTAAAAAGGGGATTGTACTAAACTTGACATGTTTGGGGGGTGGGGGGGAACCATAGCAGATCTTTTGGGCTGTCACTGGGCCCACCATTCTGCCAGACCCTGACTCTTTCAAAAAAGTGGAAATTGGCAAAAACTATATATATATTTTTTTTTTTTAATAGTTGCGAGAAGTCTTCAGTTTGTTTTAAGAGCGGGGGGTCCACCCAATTCCCCATTTTAACATTTTTTTTGCAGCTCTTGCCATTTACTGCTATAGAATTTCTTTGGTGCTCCCATAGTGATGAATAGAGTTGCGCATGTGCGGCAACTACTTCTGCTATGGCAGCAAAATCTATCAAAACAGTGGCATCAGTAGATCCTTCGTTCTAGTGATTTAAAAGCTCCTTCCTATGTCTGGGACTTCCCAACTCCACAGACTAGTTCTGTGCCGCCCCCGTGCCACCAGCCATGCTCGGATCCGGATCTGCGGCATGGCTCGAGGGACTCTACCGGACCCGGGGGTCATGCGGACACTTCGAATAAAAGGGGGACGTATTTGTACGGGGGTTGTAGAAAACTGTCTGTGACGCCACCCACGATGTGTGGTGAGATGTAGCACCACCACTGCTGCTGCTGCTGTGGGGCTCCCGGGGGCAATGGGCTGGCAGCTGGATGTTAACCCCTCCATGGGCAGGGATGGATTCCTCGGGGCCCAATGTCTCTGTGCATGGGATGATAACGGCAGGGCAGGGGCCGGCGCACCCGGTCAGGCCGGGAATGTTACTAACTGTTGATTCATCACACAAGTCTTTTGGTAAACCAAGGTGATGGTAGCCGGCTGCGGCAGCCGGGTGTATCTGGTCCCACACCCGGGCTGGTGGTCAATGCCCCTTTCCAATGCACTGTTTTTTTTTGGGTTTTTTTTGGTTTTTTTTTATGCAGACTTCCCAGTGTGTAACGCAGGAGTCTGCTCCCAGTCCTCTGGTTAGGAGCCGTGCCAATCAGACGTTGACCTGTGGGATCTACCGGGCCCTGGCGGATGCCCTATCCCTCTCTGTGGGTGTCTACTTTTCGGGACTTGGGTTGGGACAGGACCTGGAATCCTGCCCTCAATCGGTTAATTAGCTAGGCAGTCGGTGCCGGTCCTGGCTTCAGGGTCAGAGTACCCCCTTGTGTGCACTGTTTCAGGGTTGGTTCTCCGATGTCGGTACCAGCGGGCTACAACCCTGCCCCGGTCCACCGCGGATCTGCCGAGCAGTCTTCCTGTCTCCTGCTGGCTGTGACCACCGTCTGCCACCCAGCCAATGTGTCTGGGTTCCTACCCTGACACCAGTCAGCTTCACCTCCTCACTCCAACTCCAAACTTAAACTTCAACTCCAACTGTCTGTTTTCTCGCCCCGGGCTCTCCAGACCCCTAGGTGGGCGTTTCTCTTCGGTCTGGTCCCGCCCACTGGTCTGTCCTTCCCTGAGGGGGTGGCTAGGGTTTTGTCGGCCGGTTTAACCCTATGTGGGAGTGGTGTTTATGCGGGGGCCTATTCTGTGACTACCTAGCTGGTTTTGCCAGGGCGTCCATTCCATGGATAATCGCACCATCACAGTATTTGGTGCCTATAACCTGTAATATTTTTTTTTTTTTTTTTTTGCCAGAGGCATCCAGGTCCTCCTTGAATTGTAGTTGTGACTTAACCATTCCAACGTCACTGCAGTTCCTGAGTATTTTCTAAATATGTGAGCAGCTTTCTGTCCTGGCTACAAGGTGGCCCCTGGAGGCTACCGGTCCTCTGTAATCTAGTGAGAACACCGCACTAACGAGCAATTTCCAGTGCGACGTGGTCAGTGTGTGTGCAGGGACTCGGCTGTTCAACATCCTAGGGCTGCTGCCTCATTTTATCCACCAGTAAAGACAGCAGCCCGACATCAGACCTGCGAGAAAACCCGAGCGTGTGCTGCCGCGGGCGCAATCTAATTACCTGCATGTGTCCTCTCATCAGGCTTTGCTGCAGGGGCGCATATGGTTAATTTAGAATTTGTAGAAATAAGTAACTACGGAGGATGGCATTCATTTATTTTTGTTTAATCTACGCATTTATTCCACATCCATACCCCCCCCCTCACCTCCCTCCCTCCTTAGTCAGGTTTAAAGGGATATAAAGTATGTCAGAGAATTTTGCGAACATTGCCGACTGTCATGGTGGCATCCGGTTCTGTGGAGACACTCTGCCTTCTGACTTCTGTCTGTGATCAGTGCAGGGAGACTAAAGCGGGCTTTACACGCTACGATATATCTTAACGAGATGTCGGCGGGGTCACGTCGTAAGTGACGCACATCCGGCATCGTTAGTGATATCCTAGCGTGAGACAGCGGTGAACGAGCAGAAATACTCACCTTCTCGTTCATCGTTGGCACGTCGCTCATTTTCTAAAAATTCAACGTCCGGTTGTTCATTGTTTCCGAGGCAGCACACATCGCTCCGTGTGACACCCCTGGAACGATGAACATCACTGTACCTGCAGCCACCGGCAATGTGGAAGGAAGGAGGTGGGTGGGATGTTTACATCTTGCTCATCTCCGCCCCTCCGCTTCTATTGGCCGGCTGCTGTGACGTCGAACATCCCTCCCCCTTCAGGAAGTTGATGTTCGCCGCCCACAGCGAGGTCGTTTGGAAGGAAAGTACGTGTGACGGGGGTTACAACCTTGTGCAACACGGGCAAGAAATTGCCAGTGCCGCACAAACGATGGGGGAGAGTGCGATCGCACGATTAATTGTAACGTGTAAAGCAGGCTTAAGGCACCGCACCACAGGCTTGTAGTTTATAGGCAGGCTAGCAAGAGTTAATCCTACACTGCCTATTGGTCTCTTTGATCAGACACTGTGGGCGAGCCAGTCACATTCGCTCCCCTCCTATTTATGCTGGCTGGACACTTCCTTTAATGCCAGCTATAGCTGCTCTATCCTGGTCTGGTGAGATGTTGTGATCCAGACTTACCTATGGCTGTAGTACTTTCTTGCCGTGAGTGGTTGTGGTGTTGTCCTTTTTTGCTGCATGACTTATTTTGCCTCTCTCCCTTAGTTTTTGTTCCTGTGAGTTTACAGTGCCTGAGTTTAGTGTATGTGGTGTTTTGTGTGGGGTTTTTTTTTATTTATTTATTTTTTTTTTTTTTGCCTCCTCACCCTCCATAATACTCCTGCACACTCGTCCTTCCTTCCATGGTGGAGATGACAAATTCTGTATGGGTGCTTTTCCATCTGCGATTTAAATAAGCTCTGCGATACTTGCCCAGAAAGTGGGGTGAGTGTTATGCGTATGGTCTGTGGTGTGGCTTTTTTTTTTCATACCAAGGATCCGTATGACATCCGTATTGCGATATTTTTCTCGCTCCCATAGGGTTGCATGGGGGTGCTGAGTCTCGCTGACAATCGCAGCATGCTGCGATTTCGCTAGAAGTGTGATTCGTGTGGAGAAAAAAACCCGCTCAGGATGGCATGGTCATAGATTAACACTGGTGCAATCCGATTTTTTTTTTTTTTTCCCCCATCGGATCGCACTCAATCGCAGATGGAAAAGCGCCCTACTAGGGGTGTAGTAAGGCACGAGACTGGCATCTCCATCGTGTGAGTGAATGCTTCAGGCCTAGGATAGTAACTTTATACGCAGAGATAATCCTCTATATGCGGCTCCTCTGTCTGTCCCTGGTCTGTGGGTGTTGGGTGATGGGTCATGTGTCTGGATAACATGGTGGTGCATCTATTTGCACAGTGGCAGATGGAAAGTTTGGGGTATATTCTTCTTTTGCCGAGGAGGTGCTGTCTCTGGATGACAAAGTGAGTTATGTTTCGGTGAAGCCAACATGGCTGACAGTCCTCCATCTGCTTTGCCTCCAAAAACTGCAGACAGGAGCACTATTCTTAGTTCTACGTGGTGGTGCGCTTTAAGAGTAGGTGATAAATTCCTTTTTTGTTTCCTTTACAGCAAAGGTTTGGCCCGCAGGAAGAGCGGGAATTAGGTTTATTGATTTCGTATGGTGCCATTTTATCAAACCTCCTTCGGTGTGACAGGCCCTGTATTTTCAGTTGCCGCTGAGGACATACGGAGAATGGGATTCTATATAACACACTTTTTTTTTTTTTTGGGGGTTGTTTTTGTATTTCTAATGAAAATCATAAATTGTATTTTTCGTCTCTGAAAATCCAACTTTTAATTATATTTAAGGAGCGGTTATAAAGAACTAGATTTTTGGGTGGGGGGGAGAGGATGGAGGCTTTGGTGGGTGAGGGGGGAAGAGGATGGAGGCTTTGGTGGGTGGGGGGGAGAGGATGGAGGCTTTGGTGGGCGGGGGGGAGGATTGAGGCTTTGGTGGGCGGGGGGGAGGATTGAGGCTTTGGTGGGTGGGTGGGGGTAGAGGATGGAGGCTTTGGTGGGTGGGGGGTAGAGGATGGAGGCTTTGGGTGGGTGGGGGTAGAGGATGGAGGCTTTGGTGGGTCGGGGGGGAGAGGATGGAGGCTTTGGTGGGGGGGGGGAGAGGATGGAGGCTTTGGTGGGTAGGGGGGGGAGAGGATGGAGGCTTTGGTGGGTAGGGGGGGAGAGGATGGAGGCTTTGGTGGGGTGGGGGGGCGAGAGGATGGAGGCTTTGGTGGGGTGGGGGGGGCGAGAGGATGGAGGCTTTGGTGGGGTGGGGGGGGCGAGAGGATGGAGGCTTTGGTGGGGTGGGGGGGGGCGAGAGGATGGAGGCTTTGGTGGGGTGGGGGGGCGAGAGGATGGAGGCTTTGGTGGGGTGGGGGGGAGAGGATGGAGGCTTTGGTGGGGTGGGGGGGAGAGGATGGAGGCTGTGGGGGGGAGAGGATGGAGGCTTTGGGGGGGGGGAGGATGGAGGCTTTGGGGGGGGGAGGATGGAGGCTTTGGGGGGGGAGGATGGAGGCTTTGGGGGGGGGAGGATGGAGGCTTTGGGGGGGGGAGGATGGAGGCTTTGGGGGGGGGAGGATGGAGGCTTTGGGGGGGGGGGGAGGATGGAGGCTTTGGGGGGGGGGAGGATGGAGGCTTGGGGGGGGGGGAGGATGGAGGCTTTGGGGGGGGAGGATGGAGGCTTTGGGGGGGGAGGATGGAGGCTTTGGTTGGGGGCGGGGGGGGAGGATGGAGGCTTTGGTGGGGGGTGGGGGGGGAGGATGGAGGCTTTGGTTGGGGGCGGGGGGGGAGGATGGAGGCTTTGGTGGGGGGTGGGGGGGGAGGATGGAGGCTTTGGTTGGGGGCGGGGGGGGAGGATGGAGGCTTTGGTGGGGGGTGGGGGGGGAGGATGGAGGTTTTGGTGGGGGGGAGAGGAGGTTTTGGCGGGTGGGGGGGAGAGGATGGAGGTTTTGGCGGGTGGGGGGGAGAGGATGGAGGTTTTGGCGGGTGGGGGGGGAGGATGGAGGTTTTGGCGGGTGTGGGGGGGGGGAGGATGGAGGTTTTGGCGGGTGTGGGGGGGGGAGAGGATGGAGGCTTTGGGGGGGGGGGGGGGATGGAGGTTTTGGCGGGTGGGGAGGATGGAGGCTTTTGGGGGGGGGGGGAGGATGGAGGTTTTGGCGGGTGGGGGGGAGAGGATGGAGGTTTTGGCGGGTGGGGGGGGAGAGGATGGAGGTTTTGGTGGGTGGGGGGGGGAGAGGATGGAGGTTTTGGCGGGTGGGGGGGGAGAGGATGGAGGTTTTGGCGGGTGGGGGGGGAGAGGATGGAGGTTTTGGCGGGTGGGGGGGGGAGGATGGAGGCTTTGGTGGGGGAGAGGAAGGAGGTTTCTCTGGAATTTTTCAATATTAATCTTCTTGCCTTTTGTCTAGAAGACGACGAGCTGCCATGTCTCCTACACTGAGGGCTTCAGATTCCAGTTCCTTTTGATGTTGCCGTCCCCTCTGGTTCTTTCACCTTTTGTAAATCTCGTCCCTCTGTAAACATTCCTGGAATAGTTGTCCCCGGGGATATCCCTGGTGTTAATTGTGCAGGATGTCTTTCATGAAGTGGATGAGGAATCCTGCCTTGACCAGTTTTCACCTCCATTAACTCCTCCCCGGGTCTTATCTCTCCCTGTGGGCTTCCTTCCAAGATCAGAACAAATTTTCCCTGATGGCAAGTGGCTGGAAAATGTCTCTTGTCAAATGTCTCGTGAGGGCAGAACGGGACCGACTTTTAAATTTTACATTCTTTTAAATAGCAAGACTCCTCGAAGGTGGTAATTCTTGGATGTCTCAGCTTTGTAGAAGGGGACATTCTCTGCAGCTTCAAAACTAATAAAGGGGAACTTAGAGGGCTATCTATCCTGGGTGGTCCGGTGGCTAGCACCGCATCCATGGCTGCAATCTACACAGATCAATGGATCCTGAGAATGGGGCCCTGACTTGAATGGAATAGAGAATAATCTTTATTTTTATATAGTGCTAACATATTCTGCAGCGCTTTACATAAATCAGCAACATTGGGGCTTATAATCTAAGTTCCCTATGTCTTTGGAGTGTGGGAGGAAGCACACGCAAATGTAGCGCCCCTGAAGCAATCAGGGTGCTACAAGGTTCTGCATCCCCACCAGGATGCAGGGCCTACCCCCTTAGGGACCCAGAACCCCAGTGCCGGTAACACCAAAAACCCAGGTAATCAGTTTTCCCCAACAATCCCCCATACAATGGTACCTAGCTAGGGTGGGACCATGGATGGTCACCTAGAGGTGGAGCCACTCCAGTCCACTAGTTGACCAGGTGGGAGGGGCAGACTGTGGAGAGTAATTGGGAATACAGGAAGTCAGAAGGAGAAACGGTAGTGACTGTGAGAAGGGAGACTGCAGTGAGACAGAGTAGTCAGTCGAAGTCTAGTTGACAGCCGAGGTGTAAAGTGGAAGTGAAGTGGACTCCGACTTGGGTTGACGGTGACCTGGTACCCAGGAGAAGTGGTTGCCGGTGGAGTACTCCCGGAACTACGCACCGACTGGGTACAGGACCCTAGGACAGGCAACAGCTTGAAGCCGACCTGTTAAGACTTGCACAGCAAAGGGGACTATCAAGGACCTTGATGACCCTATAGAATCCAAAAGTGCAAAAAGTCAGCTCGGGCACTCAAAGAAATGAAAAATCGAGAATGTTGATGCTTATTAATGCCAATTTTTATTCATGCAAAGGTCTGTTATGACGTTTCGGCCATACAATTTTGGCCTTTATCAAATAAATGTACTGAATGAACAAAAGAAAAAATACAATATCAAATCTCACATGTACAATCAATTTTACACATAGCGCATAGAACAAAAATATGGCCATTGTCTTTGACATTGAACAAATTATAAAGTAAACAAAAAACCTTGATGTACACTTGTGTGAATAATCAATGATTAGTGATTAATCCATTGAGAGACCCTAGTATTTATAATACATATGTACAAAGTTATCACAATGTAAAAATACATACCACAGGAAACGTATATGAGGTTTAGACTGGTGAAATTAGGTTCACATGTGCTGACCAATGATACGTTAGTGATCAACCTGAAGTAGAAAACAGACTCGTCTTGAGAAAATTATATATACTTCATGTATAGGTGTATGAAGGGGACCATAGGAAAATGTAAAAACTGAGACGGAAGGTGTGTAAACTACAGAACATTTTCTGTGAAATTTGCCTTTGCTACTGTCTATATAATATATCACTCGAAGACCCAATGTTCATTAGCATGCTGGGGTGTATGGTCCACTAAATGGCATGAGATACAAAGAAAGCGGTAAGAGTTAGATTACAACATCCATCCAGGGAAGGGGGAAAGAGGGCCGGGGCACACTACAGATTAGGCTACCATATGGAGTAAAAGGAGTAATGTAGTGTTACCTTAATTATTGTCTATGGAATAGACCTCTCAGGGGGCTCATGTTCAATAAGTTGCTGTATTGTGGGACCAAGTTACTTCACATATAAGAAATGAAAGACAAACTGAGAAACATGGAAAGGGTGAGACATGCGCAGAAGATGAGATTTTCGTCACTCACCACTATGTGTGTCAAGATAAATACAGCTTGTAGTCCTATAAATTTAGAATGTATAGAGACTATGTATCAATATACACCCCCAAGGTAGGTTCTGTCAATGAGCGTATGCAATATACTCAAGAATGACACCAACCTTATTACACTGTTAAAGACTCCTTAGGGTATGAGGGCCCTGTCTGTGTCTATCGCCCCCCCCTGTGAAAATCTATAAGTTTTATAGAATTAGTAAAATTACATTGACTTTTCTAAAGGGGTATAGATAGGTCCTTATTAATTACCTGGGTATGCCAGATGCAGTGGTGATTCAGTGGGGATTACACTGTCAGTGTTCTCCTTAAGGCCCCGTCACACTAAGCAACATCGCTAGCAACATCGCTGCTAACGAACAACTTTTGTGACGTTGCTAGTGATGTTGCTGTGTGTGACATCCAGCAACAACCTGGCCCCTGCTGTGAGGTTGTTGGTTGTTGCTGAATGTCCTGGGCCATTTTTTAGTTGTTGCTGTCCCGCTGTGAAGCACAGATCGCTGTGTGTGACAGCGAGACAGCAACAACTAAATGTGCAGGCAGCAGGAGCCGGCTTCTGCGGAGGCTGGTAACCAATGTAAACATCGGGTAACCAAGAAGCCCTGTCCTTGGTTACCCGATATTTACCTTCGATACCAGCCTCCGCCGCTCTCACTGTCAGTGCCGGCTCCTGCTCTGTGCACATGTAGCTGCAGCACACATCAGGTAATTAACCCGATGTGTGCTGTAACTAGGAGAGCAGGGAGCCAGCGCTAAGCATTGTGCGCTGCTCCCTGCTCTCTGCACGTGTAGCTCCGTGCGGTGGTAACCAAGGTAAATATCGGGTTGGTTACCGATATTTACCTTAGTTACCAAGCGCAGCATCTTCCACGCGGCGCTGGGGGCTGGTCACTGGTTGCTGGTGAGCTCACCAGCAACTCGTGTAGCCACGCTCCAGCGATCCCTGCCAGGTCAGGTTGCTGGTGGGATCGCTGGAGCGTCGCAGTGTGACATCTCACCAGCAACCTCCTAGCAACTTACCAGCGATCCCTATCGTTGTTGGGATCGCTGGTAAGTTGCTTAGTGTGACGGTACCTTTAGGGTATGGAAGCCCTGTGTCTACAGCCCCCCTGTGAGGATCTATAGGATTAACATAATCAATTACCATATCACAATGATCATTCCAAGAGGGATAAATCCCTTGTTTGTTACCTGAGTACGCAAATGCAGTGGTGATTCCGTGGGGATGACTGCGTGGTGACCGGAGGTGCCGGCGAGTGTATGGAGGCCGCCATTTAAAGCTATATCACGTGTACAGGAAATCCTGTAAGTGGAACGCAGCGCCGTCCGTGGAACGCACTAGCGCGCACACGCAGGGGGCACCCCGGCTGGGAACGCCCCCCCGCGCGTGCGCACAGGCGGACCATAGGCGGCGAGACGCCGGCCGTGGAACGAGAACGCGCGCAGGAGCGGTCTAGGATCCCCACGGCCGCGCACGCATGCGCACACACACACAGGATAAGTGTATTAGGTGATACAGGGGTGATCCCGAGGTAAGCGTGATGTGATGGTATTGTGACATCCGTGCTGACGTTTTAAGGTGCCTAGGGAATAAAGAAGAAAAGTAATTAGTCTTATGGAAGATCAAAGCGACACGTAAACAGTATTATTGGGCTAATAATATCAATATTCCATCAGTCTCAACTGTTTGGATGCCCCTTATAATCTAAATTAGTGTTTGGATGCCCCTTGTAATCTAAATAAATTTAAGTTCCATTAGTCCCCTGTCATATACACAATTTTGCTGCATAAAATAATCCTAGTATGACACCTCATATTCACGATGATTGAGGCCATTAGGCTCGAGTGTCTGTAAGGTGTAAATCCAGAAGGATTCCCTTTCCTTTAATTTCAAGACCCTATTGCCCCCCCTCCTACTAAGTGGGATGTGCTCAATTACTTGATAGCGTAATTGCGAAACAGAGTGGCCTGCCTTCATGAAATGTGCTGCGATGGGTAGAAGTTCATATTTACATCGGATAGTGGACTTATGTTTACTTATCCGACCTCGGATATGTTGGGTGGTCTCCCCAACATACCCGAGACCGCAAGGACACTTTGAGATAAATCACGTAAGATGAATCACATGTATAGAAATCCTGAAGATGGAAAATTCTACCTGTACGTGGATGGGAAAAAGAGCTACCTTTCGTCATATTCGAACATTGCATGCAATGTAAGCACGGGAAATTGCCCTTACGTGCAGTGTGAAGGAACGTTTGACGGGGCTCCTTCTGTTGGGAACCTACATCCGCTCTAATGAATGAATCCCGCAAATTTCTCGGTAGTTTATCACAAAACAATGGTGGATTCTGGAAGGCTGGCACCTCCGGGTAAGATTTGCCCAGCAAGGACCAGTGGCCAAGGATGGCCTTCTTTATCTGCGATTGAAAGGGATGGTATGTAGAAACATACGCAACCCTAGGGCCCTTAATCACCGTTTTTTCTCTATTAGAGGGGCAAGGGACTGCAATACTTTGTGGGTAACCTCTATTGACAAATTTTTGGCTAATTTCTGCACAACGCTCTATTTGAGTGGCCGGATCAGACACTATGCATTGTACCCTTCTGATCTGTGACAATGGTAAAGCCTTTTTTACGTGTTTTGGATGTGCACTTGTAAAATGCAAAAGGCTATTTTTGTCCGTTGGTTTCGTGTATAGATCAGTGATTAGTTTGCCATCAGGGCATTTCATTACCATAGTGTCTAAAAAAACTAATATTATGTAGGTCATGATGCAGCGTGAACTGTAAGCCTTCCAAGCAGCTATTGAGATCATTGTGAAAGAACAGCAATGAGTCCAAATCGCCGTGCCAAATCAAGAATATATAATCTATATATCTGCACCAAGTGGTGACATGGGAGGCATATAGATGATGGCTATAGACAAAATTGTCCTCGAAATGTGCCATGAATAGATTCGCATACGGTGGCGCCATGTTAGAGCCCATTGCGGTCCCTTTCTTCTGTATAAATGGTCCTCGAAGAGGAAAAAGTTATTATGCAGTATAATCTCAAGAAGATCTAAACTGAATTTCCTTTGGTGAGGTAAAAGTACAGTTTGCTTATCAAGAAATGTGGTGACGGCCTCTATACCCTGCTGGTGACTGATGCTCGTATAGAGACTATTTACGTCAAGAGTTACTAAAATGTCATCTGGGGAACTATTCTGTGTTCCGAGGAGCCGAAGAAAATCCGAGGTGTCTTTAATGTAAGACTGGGTAAGGGGTACCATTGGATTAAGGATTTTTTCTAACGTTACGGCCAGTGGAGAGAGAATGGACTCTGTCGATGCTACTATAGGACGACCTGGTGGTTGAGTCAGATTTTTGTGCACTTTTGGTAAAGTGTAGAACACTGGTGTGATTGGATGGTCCTTGATTAAGAAGTCTGCCAACTTCCCATCAATAGTACCCAATCCTGTGTATTCATCCACCAGGTGTCGAATAGTCTCCCTAATCCTTGGTGTAGGATCATGTGGAATGGGGGAATAGGTGGTTCTGTCATTTAACTGTCCGTGAATTTCATTCACATAATATGACCTATCCATAACCACTATCGCCCCACCTTTATCAGCTGGCTTAATTATCAGTTTCTTATTCTTCAGGCCTTGTAACGCTTGTGTCTCCTCTGGTGTTAAATTATGACGTATATGCATACGACCGTCCCTTATGTCACCAATTACTTTCTTAGTATCTGCAGTGACTAGACCAATAAAAGTCTCCACAGGATGATATATTCTTGGGGGAGAGAATGTACTAGTTATGGACAATTTAAGATCATTTAATCTAAACATATGGGGATCGGTTGTCAGGGCAGTAGTATGATTAATGTCCGAAGTTCGAAACTGAACTTTCAGTCTAACTGACCTGAAGAAACTGCGTAACTCCTGATCTAATGAAAACTCATTAAATGAGGGGGTGGGACAGGAGAGTCCCTTCTGTAGGACTCTCGTCTCTGTGGGTGATAGATGGTATGAGGAAATGTTAAAGACTATGTTGGTCCTACCTGTGACCGGGTCGTGATCTTTTGTGAGGTCCCGGGGTTTCCTCTTCCCCCTCCTCGTCTTTCTTTTGGGGGACGGCGAGGTCCTAAAAAAGATGCCCCTCGTGAGTGGCTCTGGTCACTATCCGAGCTAGTAGAGCTCTGGTAGGATGTCTGATAAGTATGCCGTTTGTCGTGAGAATCCAAAAAACGCCACTTGTACACACGGTCCCTTTGATAGTCCTCCTGGTCCCTGATAAACTTTGATCTTTTTCGGTCTTGTAGTGTTTTTCTAAATTCAGTAATGGTCTCTTGAGTCTGAGTCTTGATACTATTCCACTCTGCCGTGGGAAGCGTATTGGTTAGTTGCTCCTCAATGCTGCGTATCTGATTGGTAGTGTCCGTGATCTCTTGCTGCAGGTAGTCAATAGTGAGTATAATAATGTCCATTGAACATTTATTAAGGATTCCTTCAAATTTATTACAGAACGTTGATTATCAGAAAATAGGGTAGGCCGGAGTGGGACCCTCAAGCCACGAGGAATCCTCTTTGTCTTAAAGTATTCAGCTAGCGTGATGGAATGAAGTTCAAATGCCGTTAATTTTCTATAGACTTTCTCGTAGTCCCTGGATCTTGTTTCCTCTGCTGGGATGGTCAGAAAAGTACCAGAGGTGGTAACTTTTTAGATAAAATGGATGAGGTCTCTTCCTCGTTGAAAGATAATGTAGCAAAAGACATGAGTAGAGGTTACAAAAAGTTGGAGCTCAGAAAAAATAAGTCCAATATATAGAATAGAATCTGGCTCAGTAGAGCCAGATTCTATTCTACCTATAGAATCCAAAGACTCAGTAGCAAAGAGCCGGGGACAGGACCAGAGACTCCTGTGACGCCCTGGCCGGGCCAGGTAGTCACAGATGGGGCCCCGCATTACACCTGTCCCTCATAGGTAATATACAGCCAAACATTTAAACCCTAGTCACCCCCCCTCGGGGCTTGGACACACCAGGGGCCGGAACCAGGCGGTTGGAAGACGCCCACCAAGGAGTTCAGACAGCCTGGGGCGGGAAAGTAGTCAGATAAGGTGGAGAGTTCAAGTTGGAGAGGTGTGTGAGCTGGAGCTGTGTGCAGCTCCAGCAGAGGAGAGAAACCAATTTGAGCAGGTGCCGTGTTAGGAGCCCTGGTACCTTTTGGCTAGGAGGCAGACTGCGGTCTCCGTCTGCAGGAGCCGAAAAGACGGCTCTGTGGACCGGGACAGGGTAGTGGCCCGCCGGTACCAACCTGGGGAACCGACTCGGAAACCGGAGCACAAAGGGGGGTACTCAGACCCTGAAGCTAGGTCCAGAAGCTACTGGGGGCTAGCTAATTAACTGATTGGGTGGGACAGGACCTCTAGTCCTGGCCGCAAAGTCCCGACTGAAGCCGACAGCCCAACGAGGGGAATAAACTGCCATGGCTCGGAGATCCCACAGGCCAGCGTCTGCGGGTAAAGGGCTCCTTAGGCAACCACATGCCGGGAGCGGACTCCTGAAGTTGCAAGCACAGGCAGTCCACCATCCAACACAGTTGCGGGAGAAAGACAGAGACCACCAGCTGGGTGGGGGAACAGACTACAGCCACCGACCACCATCACCTTGGTTTACCAGAGACTCGTGTGTTCACTAATAGTGAGTACAAAACTAGTGAGTCGCCCATCTCCCTACACCGCCAAACACCTCTTCCCCCCCCCCCCCTCCCCCTCCCCCAACGGGTCCCGGGGCCACCATTCCTGCCCACGGAGGGGTTAACAATTTGCTGTGGAACATCTCCCCCGGGTACCCCGTAACTGCAGCGGTGTCCACCTTCACCACATCCCATGGGTGGCGTCACGAACTTAACACTGCTCCAGCCGTGCATCTACGTCTCCAAACCATAACCCCACCCCTTTTTAGTTGAAGTGACTGCGAGACCCCCGGGTCCGGAGACCCTCGAGCCACCCACTGAAGGTCCGCATCAGAGCGGCTCGGCTGCAGAGCACGGGGCGGTACACCTCGACCCTACAGGGTTCATGCTACTGTCAGGCGGACAGACCGGGGACCCACAGTGTTCCATACCATGGGACTCCACTTACCAGAGACAGGTGTAGGGGAAGAAGGTACCAGAGAACCAGACTGCGGTCCCCCACCCCCCCCCAAATTTTAATACCAGCCAGGGTAAAGCCACATGGCTGAAGGCTAGTATTGTCAGGATGGGGAGCCCCACGTTATGGGGAGCCAACCACCCTAACAATATCAGCCAGCAGTCGCCCGGAATAGCCACATCCATTAGATGCGACAGTCCCGGGACTGTACCCGGCTATCCCGAATTGCCCTGGTGCGGTGGCAATCGAGGTAATAAGTAGTTAATGGCAGCAGCCCATAGCTGCCACTAAGTCCTAGATTAATCATGGCAGGCGTCTCCCGAGATACCTTCCATGATTAACCTGTAAGTTTAAGAAAATGAAGACATACACCAAAAAATCCTTATTTGAAATAAATGACTAAAAAAACAACCCTCTTTCACCACTTTATTCAAATACCCTTCCATGTCCCGACGTAATCCAGAGGTCCCTCGACGCTGTCAGCTCTGCTACATCGGAAGCTGACAGAGCGGTCACAGACCACGACCGCTCTGAGCTCCCCGCAGCGACTGAAGTGAGTCGCGCTATCAGCGATGACATCACTCAGGTTACCTTCGGCTACAGATCTCAGCTGGAGGACTGCAGCTGTGGTCGCGGGTAACCTCAGTGACTGCATCGCTGATCACGCGGCTCACTGCGGTCACTCGGGGGATTTGCAGTCACAGGCGAGACCTTCACCGGTGACCGAAAATCAGGCCATGGGCACACAGAGCCACGGGATGACAATTAAGTCGGGTGAAGTTCATCCGACTTCATTCTGATTGTGCGGCTGTGTCTGTGTCTGCTGCCATCTGCCATTCAGCTCTGCTACATTGCTCTGTCTGTGTCTGCTGTCAGCGGCCATGTACCAGAGCTGAATGGCAGATGACATAGAAAAAACGGATCCCATACGCATCAAACACGCATTGCACACGCACTGCAATCATGAGGAAAAATCCCAGGATCGCAGTTGCATTGCACACTGATCATAAAGTGAACTGAAATCGTCCGACTTTATCATGCAACTCGGACTGATTTTTACACGCATAAGTGTGTTTCTAGCCTAACTGCCACAATCGTCTTGTCCCCAATAGAGACTCTGCCCGGAACAGAGTACCCCATATCCCTGGGTGCTACACAAAAACACGGGGAGAACATACAAACTCTGCAGATTTCATCCTCGTGGGATTTGAACCCAGGACCCTAGTGCTGGAAGACTGCAGTGCTAACCACTGAGCCACCATGCCGCCCAGGATAGAGTAAGGGGAGGAATAGCCGGATTTGCATGTTCTAGTCAAGGCAAGCCACAAGTAGCCACACACTTCTGCTGGGAATATAAAGTGCCTCAAGTCAACCTGCTTCTGTTACATCTTCAACATTATTTCACAATTGAGGTTTATTGCTTAATGTTTCTCTAATGGTTTAAATAGTTTGACTGGAACTGATTATTTTTATTTTTTAAATCCCAACTCTGACTGCAAATTGGTTAAAGGGACTAAATGGGTGGAAAAATGGTAATTTGGGTTGAGCGTTGACTTCTTTCACAATGGTTTTGAGGGCAAATTTATACCCCCCAAATGGATCACTGACGGGGAGTGAACATCTGAAAGAACCTTTTACTAATGATATCACTCAATGTCAGTCTGCTGCTCCGAAAACCACCAAGCTATTGCATCAGAAACAGGAATATGGAGGAGAAATTATTTCATACAACGTACATTCCAGTTTTGGCTACCATTGTTTCATGGATCTGACCGCAAGTGATTAGTATAAAAGACTTTACACACTTTCAGAAAAAAATAGTGTGTGGTTTTGGATTGTGGTGGTCTCCCTTCCCCCACCACATACCCTATAATTTCTCATCTATCTAATATATAAAGGTGTGTGTATGTCCGCTAAAGGAATCCGCACCGTCGCAATTACAATCACGAAATTTTGCAGACATTCTGTGACCCAGGGAACGTCAGACTGTTTGGGTGGGAAAATTTAACCCCACGCTTTACAATTACACTCCAAAAATTCTGCCGCCATTAAACTGAATGGAGGTGGGAGCTATAGGCTATTAATAGCAACTGTTAGTGGTTGCTGTAGGAACCAAATAAACTGTCAGTATAACAAGCTTGTGTGTGAGGTAAAAAGATGTCAGTGGAGAGACAGATACAGATAAACCGACCGACCAAGGAAAAACAGCTGGTCACACACAGAGCCAACACAGAGCTACAGACAGACTGATACAAATACATACAGACATGGAAACAGACACAGAGATTGGGAGAGACAGTTACTATCCCGGGCAACACCTGGGTACTACAGCTAACACTTTTTTATATCATTAGGTTGTGGCTCTACCCCCCCCCCCCTGCTATTTTCTCAATTAACATATGCTAATATGCGTTACCAATTTTAAAATACGGTAGTACGTGTCCCCTTAATTGTTAGGGTTCTCTTCCCCCACTCCTGTCATATTTATTTTTACCTCCCCCATAAGCTGTATGAAGGTTTGGCCTTCATGTGGACAGAATGATGTCTGCTGTCACAATTCCTCTAGCCACCCTGAAAGATATCAGCCAACGAAATCACAACAGCCGGATCCTCTTCTCTTCTGACATTTGGGGATAGTAGAGAGTCCACTATGCACATTGGATGATCAGCTGGTCCCATTGATTGACATTGGTGTTTTCCACCAACCTTGTTATGGGGGCCTTTGCTGATCTCCCCCCCCCTTTTTTTTTTTTTTTTTTTTCGTCACCCAGACAATTTCTTTTTCTTTTCCATGAAAAATCATACTTTTATTTATCAAATGAGATGCATAATGAGTAGAAAATATCGTCCGGACATTGACGAGGTTAGAAATAATGATTTTTACTTGAAATAATACTTTTTTTTCTTCGGGCTTTAGCCAAAGAATCCTCCTTTGCAGCAATTCCAGCTTTGCAGACCTCTGGCACTCTAGCTGTTAATTTGTGGAGGTAATCTGGAGATATTACACACACCCACCACACACGTTTGATTGGCTTGATGGGCACTTTTTGCACCATACGGTCAAGCTGCTCCCACAACAGCTCTATAGGGTTGAGGTCTGGTGACTGGGCTGGCCCCTCCATTACAGATACCAGCTGCCGGCTTCTTCCCTAAATAGTTCATGCATAATTTGGAGGTGGCTTTGGGTCATTGTTCTGTTGTGGCATGAAATTGGCTCCAATCAAGCGCTGTCCACAGGGTATGGTATGGTGTTGCAAAATGGAGTGATAGCCTTCCTTATTCAAAATCCCTTTTACATTGTACAAATCTCCCACTTTACCAGCACCAAAGCAACATGAGACCATCACATTACCTCCACCATGCTTGACAGATGGCGTCAGGCACTCTTCCAGCATCTTTTCAGTTGTTCTGCATCTCACAAATGTTCTTCTGTGTGATCCCAACACCTCACACTTCGCTTCATCTGTCCTTAACACTTTTTTCCAATCTTCCTCTGTCCAATATCTGTTATTTTTCCCATGTTAATCTTTTCCTTTTATTAGCCAGTCTCAGATATGGCTTTTTCTTTGCCACTCTGCACTGAAGGCCAGCATCCCGGAGTCGCCGCTTCACTGTAGACGTTGACACTGGCGTTTTGCGGGTACTATTTAATGAAGCTGACAGTTGAGGACCTGTGAGGTGTCGATTTCTCACACTAGAGCCTCTAATGTACTTGTCTTGTTGCTCAGTTGTGCAGCGCGGCCTCCCACTTCTCTTCTACTCTGGTTACAGCCTGTTTGTGCTCTCCTCTGAAGGGAGTAGTACACACCGTTGTAGGAAATCTTCAGTTTCTTGGCAATTTCTCGCATGGAATATCCTTCATTTCTAATAATACTGTCGAGTTTCACATGAAAGTTCTTCTTTTTGTTTTTTTTTTTGTTTAATTTCTGGCCATTTTGAGAGTTTAATGGAACCAGAAAATGTAATACTCCAGATTCTCAACTAGCTCAAAGGAAGGTCAGTTTTATAGCTTCTTTAATCTGCAAAACTGTTTTCAGCTGTGCTAACATACTTTCACAAGAGATTTCTAAACCTCAATTAGCCTTCTAACAGTTAGCAAACACAATGTACCATTAGACACTGGAGTGGTGGTTGTTGGAAATGGGCCTCTATACACCTTTGTAGATATTGCATTAAATACCAGACGTTTGCAGCTGGAATAGTCATTTTAGTCATTTACCACATTAACTATGTATAGAGGGTATTTCTGTTTAATTTAGTGTTGGCTTCATTGAAAAAAAAAGTGCTTAGTCTTTCGAAAAAAAGTGTGTGTGTGTGTGTGTGTGTGTGTGTGTGTGTGTGTGTGTGTGTGTACTAGACGGCATCTCCTTTTTTTGTATAATTTGTAATCCATATTGCATCAATACTACAAAATCTTATTCACTCCTTCCCTTGCGGATAAAAGTCAATTGAGACCGGTTTCACAAGGACAACCTTGTGGCTCCACACTGCTGCCCTGGCTTCCCTAACCTTGGGGGAGATTAGGTGCTAACACAATTGTGCCCCTTCCCACCCCGTCACCACCAGAACCCCAAAAAAAATCTCTTTAGGTTGAAAAGATCACACTGTTTGTTTTAAAGCCCATCTTCTTGAAAGCCCTAGGTGGTGGCCCTTATGCCAGCCAGTGCCGTATTAGTGGTCATAATGGAAAGTGGATGACTTTCTACTCTTCTGGACGGATGTGGAACATCAGTGATGTTTTGCCTTTTTAGATAAATAAGCTTCGCTCTTAATAAGCAGAGTCCAGGAAACCTTTTTCTCTCTGCTTCTGGGGTTTTGGATGAAATATAAAAGCCGCCGTCTCTCGGCAGATAATGGGGCCCCATCCCTTTGTGCTCCTGCAATAATTGCTTAATATTTACACATGTGGCGCAGGAGATGTCCCTAAGAGACGGGTAATGGGGACTCATGCTGTGCCCCAGCTCTGTGCCATAATAAAGCATGGGCACTTTCTAGGATGGGGTATTATCAGGAACTACAAACTGCTTAGTCTTATGAAATTTTGCCAATTATGGAGGGTAAAAATGGCTTTATCGACATGCTGCTTGCTGTGCCGGCTCCGCAATCAGACAGCCGCTGCGAGGCTCGACGTGACCAGTAGTGATCGGTGATAGGAAAGTGTGTATATTGCTTGTAATATATAATGTGCATGTGTATAAATAATAGGACAGTATGTATGTATGTATGTATGTATGTATGTAGTGGACTGGAGCCAGAGCTGACTACCTAATCACCAGTACAATTCCAAGCTCTGCTGATTACTACTCTTAGCTGTTGCTGGTATACGGTGTATATACTGAACAGAAATATGAACATAAAACACTTTTTTTTTTTTTTTTTTCTCCTTCTTTGCTCCCATTTCTCATGAGATTAACTCGAAGATCTAAGACTTTTTTCTATTTTTTTCAAACAGCGTTTTTCTCACAAATATTCATAAATTTGTCTAAATCTGTTAGTGACACTTCTGTGCGGAGATAATTTATCCACCTTGCAGGTGCGGCATGTCAAGATGCTGATTAGGCAATGATTATTGCACAGGTGCGCCTTAGGCTGGCCACAAAGGCCACTCTAAAATGTGCACTTTACAGTCAGACCAGTCAGTATCTGCCTCACACAGTGCAACACATGTCCTTTGCATAGAGTTGATCAAAGTGGTGTTTGTGGCCTGTGGAGTGTTGGTCCACTCCTCTTCTGGATAATGGCAGTAACATGAACACACTGTTGTATAGAACAATCCGGAGCATTCCACCATGCTCAATGGGTGACGTGTCCGATGAGTATTCTGCCGTGCAAGAACTAGGATATTTTCAGCTTACGGGAATTATGTACAGATCCTTGCACCATGAGGTGATGGTTGTGGAGCTGCAGATGAGCTTACCTTTTGACAATTTCTCAGTTTTTGAAGACATTCTTTGGTTTTGCACCAATTGTTGCAGCAGCTGTCTGACAGGGCCGGTCTCAGACTATCTTGGAGGGGAAGATGCTGGATCTTGAGGTTTTGGGCTGGTCTGGTTACACGTGGTCTGCAGTTCTGAGGCCGGTTGGATGAACTGCCAAGTTCTCTGAAACTCCCTTTATGTTAGAGAAATTAACATTTAATTCACGGGCAACAGCTCTGGTGGACATTCCTGCAGCCAGTAACAAATTGCACGCTCCCTCAAAACTGGCGACACTTGTGGAATTTTAGTGTGATCAGCCTAAGGCACACCTGTGCAATAATTATGTCTAATCAGCATCTTGATATGTCACACCTGTGAGTGTGGATGGCTTATCTTGGCAGAGAAGCGTTCATTAACAGACAAAGTTGTTTCCCTTCGTTGTTTCCCTTCGTTGTTTCCCTTCGTTGTTTCCCTTCGTTGTTTCCCTTCGTTGTTTCCCTTCGTTGTTTCCCTTCGTTGTTTCCCTTCGTTGTTTCCCTTCGTTGTTTCCCTTCGTTGTTTCCCTTCGTAGTTTCCCTTCGTAGTTTCCCTTCGTAGTTTCCCTTCGTAGTTTCCCTTCGTAGTTTCCCTTCGTAGTTTCCCTTCGTAGTTTCCCTTCGTAGTTTCCCTTCGTAGTTTCCCTTCGTAGTTTCCCTTCGTAGTTTCCCTTCGTAGTTTCCCTTCGTAGTTTCCCTTCGTAGTTTCCCTTCGTAGTTTCCCTTCGTAGTTTCCCTTCGTATAACTTAAGCACCTTTTTTATCTACACTTATGTGCAGCTGGTATACATTTTTAATTTTATATGTGAAATTTATTTCTTGGGGTAATTTTTTATTTTTGCTTGTTGTCTTCTAGGTATAACGATGGGGCGATCTCCCTGGTACAGTATACTGTTCCTCACCAGCATCTTTGCTGCAAGTAAGCCTTGTTTCCCGGGATGTTCCTGTGATGTTGAAACTTTTGGGTTGTTCGACAGCTTCAGCCTGACCAAAGTGGATTGTAGCGGGGTTGGATCCCACATTGTTCCAGTCTCTCTCCCACTGGATACAACTTATCTAGATCTTTCCTCAAACAAATTGGAACATGTCAACGAGTCCGTGTTGTCTGGACCTGGGTACACGACTTTGATCAACCTAAACTTGAGTTACAACCAAATAGTAACAATTACATCTTCCACGTTTTCCAAATTAAGATACTTGGAGTCCTTGGATCTGAGCCACAACCAGTTGGAGACTCTTCCGGAGCATAGCTTTTATTACTCTCCTCTTGTAGAACTTGACTTAAGTTTTAATAAACTGGTGGAGATAAATATCGGTACATTCGCCTCCCAAAATAATGGGAAAGCCATACACATCGATCTTTCCAACAATTTGATTAGCGCTCTGTCAAAAGGATCGGATAATCCTCGTCCAAACATACGAAGCTTGAATTTGTCAGAAAATAGGCTACGATTTGTCCAAGGCCTTCAAGGAATTCCTTTACAGTTTCTTAATCTGGATAAAAATCCAATTTCCAAAATCGAGGACCACAACTTTTTAGGACTTAAAAGTTTGACCCATTTGTCTTTGAGTAACATGCCAAATTTAAGCAAGATTGACCCACAAAGCTTTCGAGAATTGACGTCTCTACAAGTTCTTGACCTCTCGAATAATCCTAATCTGGTATCTCTAACCGAGAAAGTCTTCTTTGGGTTGAGTTCCTTACAAGAGTTGAACTTATTGAATTCGGCGGTGGTGTCCTTACCCAAGGATACTCTTCATCAGTTACCAGCTATGAAAAGCATCATCTGGGGAAAGCATATCCATTGTATAAAGACCATGAAAGAAGATCAATTCCATCTCAAAAACGGCCTGGTCCGGAGAGAAGTCCTGTTCTGTCGTAACGAGCACGGTGCTGTATCAGCACAAGATGTTTTGTAAGAATAAAAGTCTTGAAGCTACAAATTCTCATTTACAGGTTGTGGCCTTTGGGAGATTATGTGCCTTTTTGAAAAAATGATTGTTGATAATTTATTTATATACAGAAGAGAAAATTTGAGCAATTTTACTTCTCGATAAAACTGATGCACAATTTTTCAATTTTTTTGGACAGATTTACAAAGTAACAAATTCATGCCAATCTCTAATTTCCATTTCTAATCGGTTTGAGTCTCTTGCTCTTTTTTTGTTTTTTTTACTTGCTATACTCAAAAATAAAGTTTACAATTTCATTAAGTGTTATGTTGGGAAAATTTGTATGTAAGGGAATGAGTATAATTAGAGGTGTGCAAAAACAAAAAATTTTTATATAAATTTATTCAGATCAGAATTTGTCATATAGGACAATTAATGCTGTCATATAGTACAGATACAGGTGGGCCGATAATACCGCCATGCAATGTCCAGTGATGACTTCTTGATATCTGAAGCATTCTGAAAAAATTCCAATAGATTATGTAGAAGGATCGTGCTTGTTGGTAATTATTCTTAAAAGATAATCTGTGTCCCTGCTGCGTACTGTGTAATGGCAGTGTCTGACCATACAGGTACATGGTCTGATCATACCACATCTCTATCACAGCACAGGGCGACAGCTGATTTTGTTTTTGTGAGGTAAAACATTGCCCTGCCCATTTTTTTTTTTTTTTTTTTTTTTTTTTTTTTATTTTTTAATAGTTTACCTCCCCAAAGAGAATTATTTGCTATCCCGTGCTGTAGTGTTTGGATGTTTTTGGTTTGTTTGGTTTTTTTTTTTGTTTTGTTTATTTCTCGTGGAGATGTGGTGTGATCACACAATGCCCCTGCATGGTCAGACATGGCCATTAGACAGCACATAACAGGAACACATATATAATATAATATAATATAATATACTGACTGTGCCGATATAATCATATATTATATTATATTATATATTGTATTATATTTCTGGTTTTTAGCACGTATACCAAGAGCATGGAGTGATGGCAGTGTCTTCTTTCACTATACAGCAAAACATCTATGAATTCTTGATACCATCAATGCAATGTAGCCTCCGACATCGGCAGTGCTCAAGTGCCCCCACATAAGGACACGGCCACCACTACGTTGCACTGCAGGCACAGTGCATTTTACCAAATTATTTTATTTTTTTTTCCTTAATGCTCGATGCCTACAATGAGACCTGTTGATGGCTGTGTTATGTGAGGCCACATGAGTGCTGCTGGCATCGGGGGGGGGGGGGGGCGGCTTCATGTCATTGGTATCATGAATTCACAGATGTTCTGATCTTTAGTGAGACGCTCCCATCACTCCGTGCCCTTGGTAGACTTGCACTTTTCCAACATGACCATGATCCAAAACGCACATCTGTTGCATTTCTGAAGAACAGGGGTGAAAGTGATTTTAGGTGCCAAGTGTCTCCTGATCTGACCCCCACCGCCCTCCAACCGAAGACCTCTGGGGGATTCTGAAGACACAAGTTGCCATCAATCACCATCCAACATCCAGGCTAGTTCTTGAAGAATCACAAGAAATATGTCACCAACTTGTTCGTTCTAAACCTAGAAGACTGAAGGTCATACAAAATACTAGTTGTAATAGTTAATGGGTGTACTCCAGTTTTGCATCAATTAATTTAAGTAAAGCTGGAGAGTTTGTAATGAAAAGTTATATTATCAGCCTTTCAGGGTATGGGTTACCAAAAAAACACAATCTTGTCAAAGGCTTTGGTGAGATATTGATGACCATCTTAATTATTCTAAGAGGGTGTACTAATTTATGCTGAGTACTGTGCAGCCAAAAATAAGGCAGGATCGCCTGTATATTAATGTTTGCTCTAAAAATGCTAGGGCTTATTTTCGGTGTCTTTGACTTGACCTGACCTGACCTACTCCACACTTGCGTGTCTTAGCATTTTGTCTTGTAACCTGTTTACTCTAATCATTGTACCCGGTTTGCCATTTTTGTACCCTTTTGGATATCCAGCATCTTCTCTTTGCGGGAACCAGTGCCCAAAAAGTCCTCCACGATTCCTGTCTTGTACTGGATGGAATGGCACTTTCTTCTTGCCCTCATGTCTGGGTGTTAAAATACTAGTATGGTATAATTACCTAATGTTCCATACTATAGAGTGGATAGATGTAGCACCCAGGGTGTTCAGGTCGGGTCTCGTACCTGTTTCACTCGTCACCGGGCCGCGGTCGAGATCTGGGATGTCTGTCTGCCTGGTTTCGTGCCCCGGGGTGTAAACCAATGGAAGGGTGATGATGAGGTGGAGGTTAGTAATGTTGTGACACCACCTGCGGTACGTGGCCAGGGAATAGCCGCCACTGCTGTCGCTGTCAATCGAGGCTGATGTTAGTAGTAGCCAGGATGGTATAGCTCCGCACAGGTGGAACGACCCCCGGGGAGGATGATGAGGGGAGTAGTAATGGTAGTGGCCATTGGCGCCGGTAATAAGAGTCCGAGTCGGCTGCTGCGGTTCCAGGTGTCTTTACTCACAGTTCTCCTTAGAAGCCCGGTTGCTGTCGTAGAAACTCTGGTTACCGCTGTGATGGACCCCGTTGACCTCGGATAAGTTGGAAGAAGCCACCGATGTTTAGAAAGTGTTCTTTGTAAAAGTTGCTCCTCCAATAGTGAGGAACCAAGGCTGAGTGTTCCGTCCAAAGCCTAGGCCCCAGGAAAGAAGGTGGTGGTGGTGGTGGTGGTGGTGGTGGTGGTGGTATGTCGCCAGAACTGATGTCCTGGGTAGACTGACTGGTGATTGTGTAAAGTGGCTCCTACTTCTACCCCAAGTGGAACCCCCCCCCCCCGGTGGTTGTCCTAGTGACCGGGAAATTCCCATACTTTGTGATGGCCATCCCCCTGCCTACCCTTAGTCCAGCTCCCCAGTGAGAAGACTCCTAAGCTGTATGTAAATTGTGAATGTAAAACACCGGTGATTAACACCCCCCCCCTCCCTTCCTTACTAGAGGTGAATATCGCACCTAAAATAAGGTGCAATACTCCTGTGGCGACTGTAGCCGCAGGGGCACCACATAAACCCTTCACCAGAAATGCAGATATCTCAAACAAAAAAATCGCACTTGTGAAACCCAAAACAATAAGGGTTGGCAGGTGTTGGGGCTCTCACACACAGATCAGGTAGTCCTGCTGGTATCAGTCCTGCCACAGGTGCGTTGCGTGCCGTCAGGTCCCTTGTCTTTCCAGCAGCTTTCTTCCATGTTTCAATGCAGCCAAGTATAGCAGTTGGTTTCTCCTGATGAATGGGAGTTGCCACAACAGTTTTATATAATAGGCTCAGGAGTGGAGTAATTCTAGTGGGACTACCTGATCTGTGTGTGAGAGCCGGCGTTGCCAACCCTTATAGTTTTGGGACTCGTGGGATCTTTTGAATGTTATTTTATTTTTGGGGAGGAGGGGGGTGGTCTGCTTTCCTTGGTGAAGGGTTTATCTCCTGCAGTCTATTGCAAAGTGATGTCACTTTTTTTTTTTTTTTTTTTTACATGTATATTTGCATGGACACATTTTCAATTTTACTTTATGAACTGTAGCAGCGCGGGCTTATATTTGAAATAGGGCTTATATTTTGAGCATACTCAATCCTGAAAAATCGTGTTAGGGCTTTGAGTTATAACGAGGGTTTATTTTTGGGGTAGGGCTTATATTTTGAGCAAAGTCAGTCATGAAAAATAATGATGGGGCTTATATTCCAGGTAGGTCTTGTTTTCTAGGAAAGTGTTTTTTATAGCGTATGTTCTTTTATAAATGAGGACATGATGGGGGAGGGTATAGTACATTTAGCACAAGGCCCTGGCACTGTCCCTGTATCAATACTACAGTGAGGCACTGATGTACAGCCAGCATGAACAGCATGTCCACATTAAAGGAAACCTGTCGTGGGCAATATGCACTCAGAACCATGAGCAGTTCTGGGTGCATATTGCTCATCCCTGCCTAACTGTCCCTGTATCTAGTAGCATAGATAAAGGCATCTTTCTAAAAAGTTTCTAAAGATCCTTTATGATATGCTAATGAGTGCGGGGACTAGTCACAAAGGCGTTACTTCCCTTGGCTAGTCGGCCCCCTTAGCATGTTAGCACACCCCTGTGGGCATGCTAACATGCTAATGAATGGGCAGCGTCAGAGGCATGGACGCTCTTACCTCTGCCATCGCATCAAACGCTGGATTTCTGCTCAGTGCGCATGATCAGAAGTCCCAGACTTCCAGTCATGTGCACTAGGAAGCTGGGTGTACGCATCCTGTCTTCAAACTGGTATAGTGCGCATGACTGGGACGTTCTGATCATGCGCACTGAGCAGAAATCCAGCGTTGGGCGGGGAGGTGAGAGCAACCATCGTCTGACACTGCCCATTAATGAGCATATTAGCACACCCGCAGAGGCGTGCGAACATGCTAAGCCAAGGGAAGTAACGCCCTTGTGACTAGTCCCCGCACTCATTAGCATAACATAAAGGATCTTTAGAAATACTTTTTATCTATGCTAGTATATAGAAGGACGGTTAGGCAGGAATCAGCAATATATTCCCAGAACTGCTCGTGGTTCTGGGTGCATATTGCACCTGACAGGTTCCCTTTAAAGTATATATAGCTCCCAATTTTTGGACTCTTTACAATCACTAGCATAAAACTGACATAAAAAGGTGGCCACATGTGAGACTAAGATTTTTTTTTTTTTCTTCACGTCCCTATAGAAAAATCAAAATTTATTTATTATTTTTTTTTTTTTTTTAAATCATTCCAATAGTTAACCATATACAATGCTGGCCAAATGTATTGGCACCCCTGCAATTCTGTCAGATAATGCTCAGTTTCTTCTTGAAAATGATAATACCAAAGTATTTGTGATTGCAAGCAAAATTAAATGAAGATTACAATGAAAAAACACAAAAGGGAATGAAACAAATCAAATCCTTGATCATTTCACACAAGAATCCAAAAATGGGCCCGACAAAAGTATTGGCACCCTTAGCCTAATACTTGGTTGCACAACCTTTAGCCAAAATAACTGCGAACCGCTTCCGGTAACCATCAATGAGTTTCTTACAATGCTCTGCTGGAATTTTAGACCATTCTTCTTTGGCAAACTGCTCCAGGTCCCTGAGATGTGAAGGAGGCCTTCTCCAAACTGCCATTGTGAGATCTTTCCACAGGTGTTCTATGGGGTTCAGGTCTGGACTCATTGCTGGCCACTTTAGCAGTCTCCAGTGCTTTCTCTCAAACCATTTTCTACTGCTTTTTGAAGTGTGTTTTGGGTCATTGTCCTGCTGGAAGACCCATGACCTCTGAGGAAGACCCAGCTTTCTCACACTGAACCCTACATTGTGCTGCCAAATTTGTTGGTAGTCTTCAGACTTCATAATGCCATGCACATGGTCAAGCAGTCCAGTGCCAGAGGCAGCAAAGCAACCCCAAAACATCAGGGAACCTCTGCCATGTTTGACTGTAGGGACCGTGTTCTTTTCTTTGAATGCCTCTTTATTTTTCATGTAAACTCTATGTTGATGGCTTTTCCCAAAAACTCTACTTTTGTCTCATCTGACCAGAGAACATTCTTCCAAAACGTTTTAGGCTTTCTCAGGTAAGCTTTGGCAAAATCCAGCCTGGCTTTTTTTTTATGTCTCGGGGTAAGAAGTGGGGTCTTCCTGGGTATCCTGCCATACAGTCCCTTTTCATTCAGACGCCGACAGATAGCACGGGTTGACACTGGTGTACCCTCGGACTGCAGGGCAGCTTGAACTTGTTTGGATGTTAGTCGAGGTTCTTTATCCACCATCCGCACAATCTTGCGTTGAAATATCTCGTCAATTTTTCTTTTCCTTCCACATCTAGGGAGGTTAGCCACAGTGCCATGGGCTTTACACTTCTTGATGACACTGTGCACCGTAGACACAGGAACTTTCAGGTGTTTGGAGATGGACTTGTAGCCTTGAGATTGCTCATGCTTCCTCACAATTGGATTCTCAAGTCCTCAGACAGGTCTTTGGTCTTCTTTCTTTTCTCCATGCTCAATGTGGTGCACACAAGGACACAGGACAGAGGCTGAGTTAACTTTAAGCCATGTCAACTGCTGCAAGTGTGATTTATTATTGCCAACACCTGTTAGGTGCCACAGGTAAGTTACAGGTGCTGTTATTACACAAATTAGAGAAGCATCACAGGATTTTTCCAACAGTGCCAATACTTTTGTCCACCCCCTTTTTTATGTTTGGTGTGGAATTATATCCATTTTGGCTTTATGACAATTTATTTATTTTTTTTTATTGAAGACAAATTAAATAAAGATAATACCAAAGAATTTGTGATTGCAATCATTTTCAGGAAGAAACTGAGTATTATCTGGCAGAATTGCAGGGGTGCCAATACTTTTGGCCAGCACTGTAGGAACAGAAAGCAGCCATTGTCTTTGTGTTGTGTATAGAGCGTTATTAACACTCAGCTCCCTCATTGTATATAACCTTGGGAAGTAAGTGTTTCTTGTTTGTGTATTCCGGATTATATGCCCACTGGCCTCAGTTTGCTGATCCCACACATTATAAACTTCAAACACAATGTCATTATCTCTGTTGGAGCTTTGCAGTCGGTCAACATTTGCTCAAATAAAAGTTCAGCTGATAACGGTATTTGTAAAAGATAAAAATTAATTCCCGGAGTCTTTGTTCCTTACAGTGCAGTGTTGTGTGTGTGTATATATTTATATAGAGCTGATCCTGGGGGGCGGAGTCTGAGGGGGATTCCTGGTGGGTTTGTGTCATGCTCTGCCCCCTCAGCCAATGCTATAGATAAAACTTAATGCATTTGTTTTGTCCTAACTATTCCTTTAAAAAAAAAATTTCAAACCAATAACCTCACTAAACCAAAATTATCCACCCAGCAGGACTCTAAGAGCTTTATTGTAATTTAGCTGATGTTGCCGCTGGCTCTATGAAATCACAAGTTCTATATCTTCACCTTCTGGATTTTGAAGGGGTCCACTACTTGGACAACCCATTCTCATTACTCATGTTTGCCCACATTAAAATAAATTTAAAAAAAAAAAAAAAAAAAAAGCTTAGTACGTCTCACTGAATGCAATGACAATGAAGATAGCAGTGATTGGCTGCAACCTTACGTGGGCCCAGGGAGAGCAACTACCAGCACCAGCCCCGAAGGGGAGTATAAGCTACGTACAAGAATATAACTACTATAACACTGCCCCCTATGTACAAGAATATAACTGCTATAATACTGCTCCTATGTACAGGAATATAACTACTATAACACTGCCCCCTATGTACAAGAATATAACTGCTATAATACTGCCCCTATGTACAAGAGTATAACTACTATTATACTGCTCACAATGTAGAAGAATATAACTACTATAATACTGCAACTATGTACAAGAATAGAACTGATTATAATACTGCCCCCTATGTGCAAGAAAATAACTGCTATAATACTGCCCCTATGTACAAGAATATAACTGCTATAATACTGCCCCTATGTACAAGAATAGAACTGATATAGTACTGTCCCCTATGTACAAGAATAGAACTGATATAGTACTGTCCCCTATGTACAAGAATAGAACTGATATAATACTGCCACCTACGTACCAGAATAGAACTACTATAATACTGCCCCCTACGTACAAGAATATAACTACTATAATACTGCCCCCTACGTACAAGAATAGAACTACTATAATACTGCCCCCTACGTACAAGAATAGAACTACTATAATACTGCTCCTATGTACAAGAATAGAACTACTATAATACTGCTCCTATGTACAAGAATAGAACTACTATAATACTGCCCTTACGTACAAGAATAGAACTGCTGTATTACTGAATCCTACATACCAGAATAGAGCTGCTATAATACTGTCCCCTTTGTACAAGAATAGAACTACTATAATACTGCCCTTACGTACAAGAATAGAACTGCTGTAGTACTGCCTCCTACATACCAGAATAGAGCTGCTATAATACTGTCCCCTTTGTACAAGAATAGAACTGCTGTAGTACTGCCTCCTACATACCAGAATAGAGCTGCTGTAATACTGCCCCATTTATACAAGAATAGAACTGCTATAGCACTGCCTTCTATTTATAGGAATTTACAAGTTCATAAACTTTAGTGTTTTCATTTCCTCTATAAACTTGGCATTATTGCCCTACCTGTAGGCCAATTATATTTTTCCTTTCGTCACGACAGCACCCACGAGAGAGGGATCCGCCCCCTTCAGGACAGGAAACCTACAGATAAAAAAGGGGCAGTCCCCCTCCCTCATCAGTTGGTTTCCTGTCCTGCATGGAGAGGAACCTGCAGTGCCTGGGTCCTGTTGAGTCCGTGCGGTCTCCTAGGGAACGGCGGAGCTCTGGATCCGGAAGCACGGTCGGTGGAGCTCCCCTCGTGGACTCCGTCCTCCGGTGCACCTCGTCCTCTTTCTCCTGCCCGGCTTTGCCTCCGGGAGATATGACGCCTGCAGCAGGGTGTGCTTCTCCCAGACGTGTGCGCGGCAGGGGGGGCCCTGCCGCGTCGAAGGTGCACGCTTCCCTGCTGCAGTGACCCGGATGTAATACAGGAGCTCTTCCGGGGGAGCGGCCGGGAAGGTTCCTAGTGAAGCCCGTGGTCCCCTCCATCCGGGCCGGTCGCTGCGGTGCGGGTGAGTACATGGCGGTCGGGCCAGTGCCTCTCCCTGACGCGTGCCTGCGTCTTCACCGCCTGTGTGGCCTATGCGCTGGGCCTGCTGCGTCCAGCGTCGGTGTCCCAAACGCTGTGCTCCTGCTTTTGCGGTTCAGGGGGGGGCTCGGCTGTCGATCTCTGCCAGCCCTTCCCCCTGCCCTTCTGTCCGGGGATTGCTCCCCTTCTCGGTCAGTCCCTCTGCCGGCGGCGTCCCTCCTGCTGTGCTGTGGCCGGCGTCCTGGTGGTGTCTGCCCTGGGGTGTGCGCCGGGGTGCCCTCTGGGTCTGTACTCGGTGGCCCTGCCTCTGAGCTCCTGGGCCCCTGTGTCCTCCTGACTCCTATGGCCTCCTGGCCTCGGTGGACCTTGGCCCTGTGGTCCTGGCCCCTGTGGCCGCCTGGCCTATGTGGCCTCCTGGTTCCGGTGTCCTCCTGGCCTCTGTGTCCTGGCCCTGGCCTCTGTGGCCTCCGGGCCTGTGTGGCCTCCGGACCTCTTGTCTTCTGGTAGCCTCCTGGCTTCTGTGGCCTTCTGGTGGCCTCCTGGCTTCTGTGGCCTTCTGGTGGCCTCCTGGCTTCTGTGGCCTTCTGGTGGCCTCCTGGCTTCTGTGGCCTCGGGCCTCCTGGCTTCTGTGGCCTCGGGCCTCCTGGCTTCTGTGGCCTCGGGCCTCCTGGCTTCTGTGGCCTCGGGCCTCCTGGCTTCTGTGACCTCCGGGCCTCCTGGCTTCTGTGGCCTCCTGACCTCCTGGCTTCTGTGGCCTCCTGGCTTCTGTGCCCTCATGGCCTCCTGGCTTCTGTGACCTCCGGACCTCCTGCCTTCTGTGGCCACCTGGCCTCCTGGCTTTTGTGGCCTCGGGGCCTCCTGGCTTCTTGGCCCTTCTGCCTGTTTGTCTCGGGGCCTGTTTGCTTCGGTGCCTGTTTGCGGTACCTGTTTGCCTCGGGTGCCTGTTTGACTCGGGTGCCTGTTTGCCTCGGGTGCCTGTTTGCCTCGGGTGCCTGTTTGCCTCGGGTGCCTGTTTGCCTCGGTGCCTGTTTGCCTCGGTGCGTGTTTGCCTCGGTGGTGCCTGTTTACCTCGGTGGTGCCTGTTTACCTCGGTGGTGCCTGTTTGCCTCGGTGGTGCCTGTTTGCCTCGGTGGTGCCTGTTTGCCTCGGTGGTGCCTGTTTGCCTCGGTGGTGCCTGTTTGCCTCGGTGCCTGTTTGCCTCGGTGCCTGTTTGCCTCGGTGCCGGTTGGCCTCTGTGCCTGGTTGGCCTCTGTGCCTGTTTAGCCTCTGTGCCTGTTGGCCTCTGTGCCTGTTTGGCCTCTGTGCCTGTTAGACCCCTGTGCCTGATGGCCTCGGTGCTTGTTTGGCCTCTGTGCCTGTTGGCCTCTGTGCCTGTTTGGCCTCTGTACCTATTGGCCTCTGTGCCTGTTGGCCTCTGTGCCTGTTGGCGTCTGTGCCTGTTGGTCTGGCCTCGGTGCCTGTTCGCTCCGTGCCTGTTGGCCGCTGCGCCTGTTGGCTGCTGCGCCTGTTTGGCCTCAGCGCCTGTTTGGCCTCTGCGCCTGTTGGCCTCTGCGCCTGTGTGGCCGCTGTGCCTGTGTGGTCTCTGCGCCTGGGTGGCCTCTGCGCCTGTGTGGCCTCTGCGCCTGTTTGGCCTCAGCGCCTGTTTGGCCTCTGCGCCTGTTGGCCTCAGCGCCTGTTTGGCCTCTGCGCCTGTGTGGCCGCTGTGCCTGTGTGGTCTCTGCGCCTGGGTGGCCTCTGCGCCTGTGTGGCCTCTGCGCCTGTGTGGCCTCTGCGCCTGTGTGGCCTCTGCGCCTGTGTGGCCTCTGCGCCTGTGTGGCCTCTGCGCCTGTGTGGCCTGTGTGACCTGTGCGCCTGTGTGGCCTTCTGCGCCCGTGTGGCCTTCTGCGCCCGTGTGGCCTTCTGCGCCCGTGTGGCCTTCTGCGCCCGTGTGGCCTTCTGCGCCCGTGTGGCCTCCTGAGCCCGTGTGGCCTTCTGCGCCCGTGTGGCCTTCTGCGCCCGTGTGGCCTTCTGCGCCCGTGTGGCCTTCTGCGCCCGTGTGGCCTTCTGCGCCCGTGTGGCCTTCTGCGCCTGTGTGGCCTTCTGCGCCTGTGTGGCCTTCTGCGCCTGTGTGGCCTTCTGCGCCTGTGTGGCCTTCTGCGCCTGTGTGGCCTTCTGCGCCTGTGTGGCCTTCTGCGCCTGTGTGGCCTCTGCGCCTGTGTGGCCTCTGCGCCTGTGTAGCCTCTGCGCCTGTGTGGCCTCGGGGCCTCCGGACTTCTGTGTTCAGGGCCTCGGTCCTCGGTACCTCCTGGTCTCGTGCTCCTTGGTTTCGTGCTTCCTGGCCTCGTGCTCTGGGTCTCGTACTTCTTGGCCTCGTGCTTCCTGTCCGCGTGCCTCTGTCCCTCTGTGCCTCCTGGCCTTGGGCCTCTGTTCCTCCTAGCCTCAGGCCTCTGTGCCTCCTGGCTTCGGGCTTCTCTGCCTTGGCCTCGGTGCCTCCTGGCCTCGGTGCCTCCTGGCCTCGGTGCCTCATGTCCTCAGTGCCTCCTGGCCTCGGGCCTATGTGCCTTGTGCTCCTGGCCGCCTGCCTCTGTGGCCTCCTGGCCTCTGTGCTTCCTTGCCTCCTGGCCTCCGGCCTTCCCGGTCTCTGGGCCCCCTGGCTTTTTCTGGCCTTTGTGGCTTCTGGGCCTCTGTGGCTTCCTGGCCTTCCCGGCCTTGGGCCTCGGGGCCCCGTGCCTCTGTGCCTCCGGACCCCCTGCTTCTGGGCCTCCTGGCCTCGGGCCTCTGTGTCTCCTGCCCTCGGTGCCTCTTGGCCTCTGTACCTCTTGGCCTCGGTGCCTCTTGGCCTCTGTGCCTCTTGGCCTCTGTGCCTCTTGGACTCTGTGCCTCTTGGACTCTGTGCCTCTTGTCCTATGTGCCTCTGGGCCTCTGTGTCTCCTGCTTCGGGACTTCGTGGCCTCTGGGCTTCTGTGCCTCTGGGCTTCTGTGCCTCTGGGCTTCTGTGCCTCTTGGCCTCTGTGCCGCTTGGTCTTTGTCGTCTTGGCCCTTGTGCGTCTGTGCCTCTTGGCCTCTGTGCCTCTGGGCCTCTTGGCCCTTGTGCCTCGATGCCTCTTCCTTCTTGGCATCCGTGCCTCTGTGCCTCTTAGCCTCTATGCCTTTTCGCCTCTGTGCCTCTTCGCCTCTCTGCCTCTGGGCCTCTGGGCCTCTTGGACCCTGTGCCTCTTGGGCCCTGTGCCTCTTGGGCCCTGTGCCTCTTGGGCCCTGTGCCTCTTGGGCTCTGTGCCTCTTGGGCTCTGTGCCTCTGTGCCTCTTGGGCTCTGTGCCTCTTGGGCTTTGTGCCTCTTGGGCTTTGTGCCTCTTGGGCTCTGTGCCTCTTGGGCTCTGTGCATCCTGCGCCTGTGCTTCTGTGCCTCGGGGCCTCTGTGCCTCGGTCCCTCCTGGTCGTGTGGGCCTGTGTTCTCCTCCTGCGTCTCTGGGTCTTGCACTTTGGTGCTTGCTCCTTACGGCGCTCCTGCCTTGCGCCTCTGCGGTCTTGCGCCTCCCTGACCTTCCGCCTGGCCTGGCGCCTCGGGCTTCCTGCTTCTCCTCTGGGTCTCTTCTCCTTCTCGTCCAGCGCGGTGCTGTGCCTGTTCCTCTGTATCTTGGTCGCCCTTGCCTCTCCTGGGCGTGTTTGTGCCTGTCCGACACTGTCCGTTGGTCCTTCCCTCCTTGGGGCGTTCCGGTCCCGGTTGTTCTCCTGCTGCGCGAGGTGTCTTGGGTTCTTCCCGCGCGGTGTATTTTCTCCGTTCCTTCGTTTCGTGGGGCTCTGTCCTCGCCTCTGTCGCTCGGTCGGCCCCTTGGCGGGGGAGGTTGGTCTTTGTTCTTTGTTCTTGTCTTTCAGGATTCCGACTGTGGTCCTCGCTTGGCGTGCCGTCCCTTGTCCCGATGGCTGTGGGATGCTGTTCCCCATCGTCTGCGGTGCGGCGAGTTCCTCTGGCCTCCTCGGTGTCGGTTCCTTCTTCTGAGCGTTGGGTGGTTCTGGCCGGTGTCTCCATCGCTGGTATTGTACGGCTGCGCCCTGGTCTTCTCCGTCCGCCTTTTCGGGCTCTGCCGGCTGGCCTCTGTTCTTCACCTGTCTTCCGTTGGTGGCTTGGCCCTTCGCGCTGTTTTTTTCCCACCCTCTGAGTGTAATCTCTCTAAGTCTCTCGTGGGTGCTGTCGTGACGAAAGGAAAAGACTATATTACTTACCGGTAATGGGATTTTCCTGAGTCCACGACAGCACCCTTTACACCCCTGCCCTTTCTGGTTTGTTTTTTCACCTTTTTTGGTGTCCGGGGAGTTGTCTATTTTGTATATTCATTCCTTGACGGTTCCTCTCCCGGTTCTCTGCAACCAACTGATGAGGGAGGGGGACTGCCCCTTTTTTATCTGTAGGTTTCCTGTCCTGAAGGGGGCGGATCCCTCTCTCGTGGGTGCTGTCGTGGACTCAGGAAAATCCCATTACCGGTAAGTAATATAGTCTATCAAGTGGTGCAGCGCCACCTGCTGGACACAAACCACCTGGAAAGATCATGTGGCCATCAAGTTTCCTAACAGCATGGTTGCCCTTTTTTCCACGCCTCATGTATGTACTCTCTGACACCCCCAATTCAGATTACAGAGGGGCTCCCAATTTCACATTGCTGCACTTTGTTTTAACTCTTTAGTTTTTCCATGACCTCTGCTAGGGTCAATGTCTTGTTTCCATGCAGCTGAGAAGCGGATACAATTGAATCTGGTGCAGACAACGCTCTGTGAGCTAAACACCCTGGACTCCAGACCGATGCCTTGATAGGATAACAGTAGACATGTCCCATCACCCTGAGCTTAGCAGTGACCCTGTATCATCCCCATAGATAAAAGCCCGGAATTTACATAATGGAGTGTTGGTTCCTATAGATAAAAGGGTGTGTTAATTTTCCACCCTAGTGGATGACTGATCCAGATTAATCCGCAGACACAACATTTCATGGTCTGCACTATAGAAAGTATCCTGCCCACACTTCCTGTACCACCGCAGGAAATGACAGCGCCGGTAAGATTCCTGCCAGCAGAAACGTGCCGGAATACAGACTGGAAGACGTCGGACGTTCCGGGGCAAGGAGTGGTGCACAGCGTAAGGTTTATTACAGAAATGTGGATTTATACTATTCTGATCCTAATCAATATGATAGCATGCCTCAGTAATAGTGATGTAAATTCCTTGAAAAAAAGTGTCGCAAAGTACCGAAATAATACCGCCATAGAGTCATACAAATTACTACTTTATTTTACTCTCATTATGTCCGCAGCGCTTTACAGACATCGTCATTGTCCTATACACAGTACAGACCAAACGTTTGGACACACCTTCTCATTCAAAGAGTTTTCTTTGTTTTCAGGACTCTGAAAATTGTAGATTCACATTGAAGGCATCAAAACTGTGAATTAATAAACATGTGGAATGAAATACTTCAAGTGTGAAACAACTGAAAATATGTCTTATATTCTAGGTTCTTCAAAGTAGCCACCTTTTGCTTTGATTACTGCTGTGCACACTCTTGGCATTCTCTTGATGAGCTTCCAGAGGTAGTCACCGGAAATAGTTTTCCAACAGTCTTGAAGGAGTTCCCAGAGATGCTTAGCACTTGTTGGCCCTTTTGCCTTCACTCTGCTGTCCAGCTCACCCCCAAACCATCTCGATTGGGTTCAGGTCTGGTGACTGTGGAGGCCAGGTCATCTGGCGTAGCACCCCATCACTCTCCTTCTTAGTCAAATAGCCCTTACACAGCCTGGAGGTGTGTTTGGGGTCATTGTCCTGTTGAAAAAGATGGAATGCAGGTGCAGCGCCCAGATATAGTGTCTCCTGAAACCAGAACCAGGCTGATGGGAGTTAACCCCTGACATGACCAGGCCGGATCTGGGAAACTCTGGAGCGGGGAATACTGGTCCTGGGTCATGATAACTGCCATATATTCATACAATTTCCTATATGCGGTACATGTAATATTCCCGATACGTCTCACAAGTAATCTCTGGTAAGTAATAACTAAGACCCTAACCCTAAGACCGCTTTCCTTTTTCCACATTCATACGTTCTTTACCAAATCACCTCCAAGACTTCTCCCGAGTATCCCCAATTCTCTGCAATTCTGTGCCCCACCACGTCCCATTATCTCCCACATTCGGAACCTTCAGACGGAACCAATCCCTACAAGAAAACCCACAGTGTGCAATGACCCCACCGTCTCCTCACCACCACCGGAGCTGCCGCAACCCCCAACGTACCGTATACTCCCCATTATCCTATCCGCAAGCACTTTCAGATTATGACACACTTCAAATAACAGCAGGATGTAGCGGGCATCACCTAAGGAAGGCCCTGGAAGTTCTGTTAAGTGCACGCATGTTTCTGGATGATCAGGCCACAGGCGGAGAGCTGTAGGTCTGCGATCCAAGTGAGTACCCTGTATGTATGGGAAAACAGCGGAATGGGCAGACCGTATGGCATCACATGCAGGGTGCCGACCCCCTACCCACTTGTGCATCATCTTTAGATGAGGCTTCCTTGTGGAATGACAGCTATGCAGAGCAATATGAACTCACTTCTGTGATATACGGTATATTACAAAGTTTCTTATATTAACTTGTACTATTGACTGATTGGCTGCAAAGTTTGATGACGGTACAGTTCCTTTTTAGTAAATGTGAAGAACAGACATTACTGTATATAATACCATAGTGTTATAAGATGTGCAAATAAGATTAATATAAGACATTATGCATATAGTACAGCTCTTCAAGAAGTAATATCCATTCTTCAAAAATCCATAGTGTTGGAATAATACTGTAGTAATTGTTTTTTTTCCATCTAATAGTCCTTTAGAGTTCCTATACAATACATCCATACAGTTATCAGTTATTGCTGCATATTCTATATAAAATACTGCCATACAGTCCATAAATGAATATGCTATAACAGTCACATAAAATGCTAAATACAGATTAGCAAATCGATTTTTTGCAAATTTGTTTCATTTTTCAGAATGTGCTGAACCCTTGTAAATATGAATATATTGTGTTTTACATCACACCCACCGCCTCAAATGGCTGCACCCAATCTACACAGAAGATCATATGAGCCAGAGAAGGATCACGTGGTCTTTGTAAGACTTTCTCATAATGATATAATGGTATCACATCACATGGAAGAGCGCAGGCAATCAGGAAGGACTATTGTAGCCTGTATAAAAGCAGAGGCAGGGAATGCAGCAGCCAGGCGGCAATGAATCCTGGATAGCGAGAGGACGTCACATCTTACACATTATCCACAGAGATAAGGAAAGAAAGACAATGATGAAACTGTACAGATAGAGGATGACAGCTCAGCAGTGAAGCTGTAATGCTCTCAACTGGTAAAAAGGCAGTGAGCAGGATTAGTGGACGCACTGGACCACAGGAGGAACCTGGACTTACCCTTTAGTGGGAGGGGTTTAACTACGCGCCCACCATGAGGCTGACACCAGGTACCACTCCCAGGGCAGTGATCGGGAGTGTGGCAGCTGACCCCCGGGACAGGTGATGGACTCAGGTACAGGTCGGATGACTGTAGCAGGCTAGACAAGTGGGTACAGACAGGAATAGTGAGCACGGCAGGGACAGACATGTATGGGAAGGCAGGTACAGGTGACAGACACAAGGGTAACAGGACCTGACAACTAGCTAGCAGACTGGAACACTAACAATGAATTATGTAGGCACCTCCCCTAGTGGGAGGGTGCCTTAAATACATAGTGCCTCTCAGCCCTTTAAGAGGAGGGCCGGTGTGCGCGCGTGCGTGTTAGATGCACTCCCAGAAATTCTGTGCAGCATGTACAGGGCCTGGGAGGAGAGGGAGGCAGCAGAGCATGTGGAAGGCCGCGCAGCAGCAGTGGAGAACGGGACTGTGAGTAAGTTAACGTCCCTGCAAGGATGCCGGCACTACAGATGAAAAGAGAATAGTGTCATATTTAATTCATAAAAGAAAAACAAAGTCAGCTCCCCTGTCCAGTGCACGGTCCGAAGGCTCAAAGGTAGAACATCATGTATTACAAAGGCAACCGGCACTGGTCATATCCATAAAAATGAGGTTTATATTGATCCTTGTTAAAATCCAAGTAGAAAAATAAATAAATAGATAAATATGCACAGTGGTGCAGAGCATAGTGGTACCTCCATGTCAGAAACATGTTGTCTTTGTAGTCCCCTCTGTGCTTGCTTATCTATTTTTGTACTTGGATTTTAACATCAATAAACCTCATTTTTATGGCTATACACTGTGTGCAGAATTATTAGGCAAATGAGTATATTGATCACATGATACTTTTTATACATGTCGTCCTACTCCAAGCTGTATAGGCTGAGAGCCAACTACCAATTAAGTAAATCAGGTGATGTGCATCTCTGTAATTGTTGCGGGTGGGAGCCGCTGCCGCATGTTCTCGGTGGCCTGCTTGGATCCGGGTTCGCTGCTGTGGCTCGAGTGGTGACCGGACCCGAGCTCGCACGGCCGCCCGTCCTCACAACCGTCAGAAAGGGGAGATATTTACAAGGGAGGTGTTGTGTCTGTGACGCCACCCGTGGGTTGCGGTGAGGGATGGTGACACTGCCGTTGCCTGGTGATGGGGGAGCCCGGGGCTGATGGAGCGGGGCAGCAAGATGGGATCCCCTCCACGGGTAGGGGAGGTGTAGTCCCGGGGCCCTGTGTCGGTACACGGGAGTGATGGCTACTGGAGGTGGCGCACTGGGGGACGATGGTGTACTCACAGTTCAGTAACTTCACACAAGTCCAGTAGTGAACCAAGTTGCCAGTGGCCAGCTGCCTTAGGAGGGTGCATTCGGGTCCCGCACCCAGGTTCAAGAGCAGATAACCCTTCCTCCTGCACTTTGTGTTTTCCTTTCCTTTATGGATGACTTCGCTTGGAACGGAGAAGTCCACTCCCAGTTCTATGTGTGTTGGGAGCTGTGGCCCGCGAAAGCTGACCCTTGGGATTTTAGTGGTTTCTGGCGGACACCTTATCCCCTGCGTTGGGCTTCTGTTTCGCTCTATCTGGGCAGTTTATGGGACAACGTCTGGAACCTTGTCCCCGGCTGGTCAATTAACAAGGGGGCTTGCAACCGTCCTCGTCCTAGGGTCCAGGCATCCCGACTGTGCACGGCCTCCAGACCGGATTCCTGCTGCCGGCACCGGCGGGCTACGACCCTGCCCCGATCCACTTAAGGTCTCCCGCGACCGGATCTCCATCGCCTGTGGCCCTGTTCACCGTCTGCCACCTAGCCGGGTAGTCCAAGGGCTCCTACTCCTGACTACACTGTCAGCTGTCAGCTCCAACTCCTTGCTCTGAGTCTACAACCTCACTACTCCAAACTGATCTCAAAAACTGTTGTGTTCCTGCCCCTGACACCTCAGGACCCCTAGGTGGGCGTTCACAACCGCCTGATCCTGCCCACTGGTGTGCCCCTATTATCAGGAGGGGGTGACTAGGGTTTAATGCCTGTGTGTTATGTCTGAGTGTGGGTTTCTGGTGGTAGCAAGGAGGATTGACTCTTTTGTGACTACCTGGTTTTGCCAGGGCATCACATAATGAGGAGGGGTGTGGTGTAATGACATCAACTCCCTATATAAGGTGTGCTTAATTATTAGGCAACTTCCTTTCCTTTGGCAAAATGGGTCAAAAGAGAGATTTCACGGGCTCTGAAAAGTCCAAAATTGTGAGATGTCTTGCAGAGGGATGCAGCAGTCTTGAAATTGCCAAACTTTTGAAGCGTGATCACCGAACAATCAAGAGTTTCATGGCAAATAGCCAACAGGGTCGCAAGAAGCGTGTTGGGCAAAAAAGGCGCAAAATAACTGCCCATGAATTGAGGAAAATCAAGCGTGAAGCTGCCAAGATGCCATTTGCCACCAGTTTGGCCATATTTCAGAGCTGCAACGTTACTGGAGTATCAAAAAGCACAAGGTGTGCCATACTCAGGGACATGGCCAAGGTAAGGAAAGCTGAAAACCACCACCTCTGAACAAGAAACATAAGATAAAACCTCAAGACTGGGCCAAGAAATATCTTAAGAATGATTTTTCAAAGGTTTTATGGACTGATGAAATGAGTGACTCTTGATGGGCCAGATGATGGATCAGTAAAGGGCAGAGAGATCCACTCCGACTCAGACGCCAGCAACGTGGAGGTGGGCACTGGTATGGGCTGGTATCATCAAAGATCAACTTGTGGGACCTTTTCGGGTTGACGATGGAGTGAAGCTCAACTCCCAGACCTACTGCCAGTTTCTGGAAGACAACTTCTTCAAGCAGTGGTACAGGAAGAAGCCGGTATTGTTCAAGAAAAACATGATTTTCATGCAGGACAATGCTCCATCACATGCATCCAACTACTCCACAGCGTGGCTGGCCAGTAAAGGTCTAAAAGATGAAAAAATAATGACATGGCCCCCTTGTTCACCTGATCTGAACCCCATAGAGAACCTGTGGTCCCTCATAAAATGTGAGATCTACAGGGAGGGAAAACAGTACACCTCTCGGAGCAGTGTCTGGAGGCTGTGGTGGCTGCTGCATGCAATGTGGATCGTAAACAGATCAAGCAATGACAGAATCTATGGATGGTCGGCTGCTGAGTGTCATCATAAAGAAAGGTGGCTATATTGGGCACTAATTTTTTTGGGTTTTGTTTTTGCATGTCAGAAATGTTTATTTCTACATTTTGTGCAGTTATATTGGTTTACCTGGTGAAAGAAAGAAGTGAGATGGGAATAGATTTGGTTTTTATTAAGATGCCTAATAATTCTGCACAGTAATAGTTACCTGCACAAACAGAATCCTCCTAAGATAGCCAAATCTAAAAAAAACACCACTGCAACTTCCAAAAATATTAAGCTTTGATATTTGAGTCTTTTGGGTTGATTGAAAACATAGTTGTTGATCAAAAATAAAAAAAGAACACTCAAAAATACAACTTGCCTAATATTTCTGCACACAGTGTAGTGCTGGTCTCCTTTGGAATATGGTATTCATACAATAATACCGTAATAATGCTTCTATATAAAGTCCCACACTGACAGTGCCTTGATGTCTATGTTTAAAAGTGGGAACTACTTCCGCACAGTTATCACCATTTCCGTACATTCTTCTTTTAATAGTGCCGTAGAGGCAATATCCTGAAGTGACACCGTTCCTAAATAAACCTGCCACGTCCGTTCTACCGTCCGGCCAATGACTGACCGATCACTTCACCGTTCTGACATCATTTAATTGATCATTTGATGCCTTTCGTGCATTCTTCACACTTGATGTATATGCCCCGGTGCACAGGATAGTGTCCATGAAGCAGAACACGTTTCGCCCCCCCGCGCGGTCAGGTCTCAGCGCAGTATAGCGCCACTACATATAGTTCTGCAAAAATGCAATATACATTGTAAAACAATTGAGTGCACACGACGGCAGCAGGTAATAAGATCTCCCATAAGGCAGAGAAGGCCGCGCTGCGCTCACTTCTAATTGTTCAATTATTTCCATTGGCGTGCTGCCTGATTACAGAAGGTGTCTACCGCATAATGACGTCTCTTCTGACTGTCCTCGAAGACGGAGCCAAGCACCAACCAGCGGGAATGTGTGCAACACCCTGAGAGCCAGACACTCACCCAGCCTAACACTATCCATTCATATTCAGGAATGATCACAGATCCCCCATAACAGAGCGCTATCCACAGATCCCCCATAACAGAGCGTTATCCACAGATCTCCATAACAGAGCGTTATCCACAGATCCCCCATAACAGAGCGTCACTCACAGATCCCCCATAACAGAGCGTCACCCCCAGATCCCCCATAACAGAGCGTTATCCACAGATCCCCCATAACAGAGCGTCACTCACAGATCCCCCATAACAGAGCGTCACCCACAGATCTCCATAACAGAGCGTCACTCACAGATCCCCCATAACAGAGTGTCACCCAAAGATCCCCCATAACAGAGCGTCACCCACAGATCCCCCATAACAGAGCGTCACTCACAGATCCCCCATAATAGAGCGTCACCCCCAGATCCCCCATAACAGAGCGTTATCCACAGATCCCCCATAACAGAGCGTCACTCACAGATCCCCCATAACAGAGCGTCACCCACAGATCCCCCATAACAGAGCGTCACCCCCAGATCCCCCATAACAGAGCGTTATCCACAGATCCCCCATAACAGAGCGTCACTCACAGATCCCCCATAACAGAGCGTCACCCACAGATCTCCATAACAGAGCGTCACTCACAGATCCCCCATAACAGAGCGTCACCCAAAGATCCCCCATAACAGAGCGTTATCCACAGATCCCCCATAACAGAGCATCACTCACAGATCCCCCATAACAGAGCGTCACCCAAAGATCCCCCATAACAGAGCGTTATCCACAGATCCCCCATAACAGAGCGTCACTCACAGATCCCCCATAACAGAGCGTCACCCACAGATCTCCATAACAGAGCGTCACTCACAGATCCCCATAACAGAGCATCATCCACAGATCCCCCATAACAGAGCGTCACTCACAGATCCCCATAACAGTATATCACCCACAGATCCCCCATAACAGAGCGTGATCCACAGATCCCCATAACAGTATATCACCCACAGATTCCCCATAACAGAGAGTCATCCACAGATCCCCCATAACAGAGCGTCACTCACAGATCCCTGATAACAGAGCGTCACCCACAGATCCCCCATAATAGAGCGTCACTCACAGATCCCTATAACAGTATATCACCCACAGATCCCCCATAACAGAGAGTCATCCACAGATCCCCCATAACAGAGCGTCACTCACAGATCCCCATAACAGAGCGTCACTCACAGATCCCCATAACAGAGCATCATCCACAGATCTCCCATAACAGTATATCACCCACAGATCCCCCATAACAGAGCGTCATCCACAGATCCCCCATAACAGTATATCACCCACAGATCCCCCATAACAGAGCATCACCCTCAGATCCCATGAAATAGAGCATTATCAACAGATCCCCCATCACAGTGTGTCAGCCTCAGATTCTCCATAACAGTGCATCACCCACAGATCCCCGTAACAGTGCGTCATCCACAGATCCCCCATAACAGTATATCACCCACAGATCCCCCATAACAGAGCGTCACCCCCAGATCCCCCATAACAGAGCGTCCCCCATAGATCCCCATAACAGAGCGTCATCCACAGATCTCCCATAACAGAGCGTCATCCACAGATCCCCATAACAGAGCGTCATCCACAGATCCCCATAACAGAGCGTCATCCACAGATGTCCCATAACAGAGAATCATCCACAGATTCCCATAACAGAGGGTTATCCACAGATCCCCCATAACAGAGTGTCACCCACAGATTCCCCATAAGAGTGCGTCATCCTCAGATCCCCCATAACAATACATGCTCCACAGATCCCCATAACAGAGCATCACCCTCAGATCCCATGAAATAGAGCATTATCAACAGAATCCCCATCACAGTGTGTCAGCCTCAGATTCTCCATAACAGTGCATCACCCACAGATCCCCGTAACAGTGCGTCACCCACAGATCCCCCATAACAGTGTGTCACCCACAGATCCCCCATAACAGTGTATCACCCACAGATCCCCCGTAACAGTGCGTCACCCACAGATCCCCCATAACAGTGTGTCACCCACAGATCCCCCATAACAGAGCGTCACCCACAGATTCTCCATAACAGTGCATCACGCGTAGATGTGTGACCAATAGATCCTCATAATAGCGCATCATCCAGAGATCTTTCACAAGGAAGCTTCTTTAAATGGGCGATTACTGGGAATCCATGGGGCTTTACACCTTCTCAGCCGCCACCTGGCATTGTGCATCATCGATGCCCGGCCTCACATTAAAATCATAGGTAGGAACTAGACGGAAAGATAACGCCAGAAAGTGGCAGAAGACGGGACACTGCAATTATCTTCATTAGAGACCGTTCTCACCAGGAACCAGCAGAAGACGCGCTCCAAGGAACCTACAAGAGGAAAGTCATAGAACGATTGCCCCCCCCCCCCCCCCCCCCCCCCCGCACCTGTCTGCGATTCATCTTCACCTTTCATCCCTACACTTTCATATCTTCCAATCATAATCCACAAAAGAGCAAAATGGAAAATATCATTAGAAGATCCCGACCTTTCCCTGACACCGTTATATTCCCATCCGGGGATAAAAGGCTTCTATTGTGTGTTACTGAGACATTCTGCTCCCTGCGCTTCAGATTCAGCTTCTCCGGCCGAAGGTGTCTATAAATGTTCACAGCAAACTCGACCCAAATACACGGAACTGCGCGAACCTCATATATAACAGTGCCAGAAATAACTGACATGATTAGAATATGCAGCATCATAGCAGTTATATTCTAGTACATAGGGGCAGTATTATAGTAGTTATATTCTTGTACATAGGGGCAGTATTATAGTAGTTATATTCTTGTACATAGGGGGCAGTATTATAGTAGCTATATTCTTGTACATATGGGGCAGTATTATTGTAGCTATATTCTTGTACATAGGGGCAGTATTATAGTAGTTATATTCTTGTACATATGGGGCAGTATTATAGTAGTTATATTCTTGTACATAGGGGCAGTATTATAGTAGTTATATTCTAGTACATAGGGGGCAGTATTATAGTAGTTATATTCTTGTACATATGGGGCAGTATTATAGTAGTTATATTCTTGTACATATGGGGCAGAATTATAGTAGTTATATTCTTGTACATATGGGGCAGTATTATAGTAGCTATATTCTTGTACATAGGGGGCAGTATTATAGTAGTTATATTCTTGTACATAGGGGGCAGTATTATAGTAGATATATTCTTGTACATAGGAGCAGTATTATAGCAGTTATATTCTTGTACATATGGGGCAGTATTTATAGTAGTTATATTCTTGTATATAGGGGGCAGTATTATAGTAGTTATATTCTTGTACATAGGGGCAGTATTATAGTAGTTATATTCTTGTACATAGGGGCAGTATTATAGTAGTTATATTCTTGTATATAGGGGGCAGTATTATAGTAGTTATATTCTTGTACATAGGGGCAGTATTATAGTAGTTATATTCTTGTACATAGGAGCAGTATTATAGTAGTTATATTCTTGTACATAGGGGAAGTATTATAGTAGTTATATTCTTGTACATAGGGGCAGTATTATAGTAGTTATATTCTTGTATATAGGGGCAGTATTATAGTAGTTATATTCTTGTACATAGGAGCAGTATTATAGTAGTTATATTCTTGTACATAGGGGAAGTATTATAGTAGTTATATTCTTGTACATAGCGGCAGTATTATAGTAGTTATATTCTTGTACATAGGGGCAGTATTATAGTAGTTATATTCTTGTACATAGCGGCAGTATTATAGTAGTTATATTCTTGTACATAGGGGCAGTATTATAGTAGTTATATTCTTGTACATAGGGGCAGGATTATAGTAGTTATATTCTTGTACATAGGGGCAGTATTATAGTAGTTATATTCTTGTACATAGGGGCAGTATTATAGTAGTTATATTCTTGTACATAGGGGGCAGTATTATAGTAGTTATATTCTTGTACAGAGGGGCAGTATTATAGTAGTTATATTCTTGTACATAGAGGGCAGTATTATAGCAGTTATATTCTTGTACATAGGGGCAGTATTATAGTAGTTATATTCTTGTACATAGGAGCAGTATTATAGTCGCTATATTCTTGTACATAGGGGGCAGTATTATAGTAGTTATATTCTTGTACATAGGAGCAGTATTATAGTAGTTATATTCTTGTATGTAGGGGCAGTATTATAGTAGTTATATTCTTGTACATAGAGGGCAGTATTATAGCAGTTATATTCTTGTACATAGGGGCAGTATTATAGTAGTTATATTCTTGTACATAGAGGGCAGTATTATAGCAGTTATATTCTTGTATATAGGGGCAGTATTATAGTAGTTATATTCTTGTACATAGGAGCAGTATTATAGTCGTTATATTCTTGTACATAGGGGGCAGTATTATATTAGTTATATTCTTGTACATAGGAGCAGTATTATAGTAGTTATATTCTTGTATATAGGGGCAGTATTATAGTAGTTATATTCTTGTACACAGAGGGCAGTATTATAGCAGTTATATTCTTGTACATAGGGGCAGTATTATAGTAGTTATATTCTTGTACATAGAGGGCAGTATTATAGCAGTTATATTCTTGTATATAGGGGCAGTATTATAGTAGTTATATTCTTGTACATAGGAGCAGTATTATAGTCGTTATATTCTTGTACATAGGGGCAGTATTATAGTAGTTATATTCTTGTACATAGGAGCAGTATTATAGTAGTTATATTCTTGTACATAGAGGAAGTATTATAGTAGTTATATTCTTGTACATAGGGGCAGTATTATAGTAGTTATATTCTTGTATATAGGGGCAGTATTATAGTAGTTATATTCTTGTACATAGGAGCAGTATTATAGTAGTTATATTCTTGTACATAGGGGAAGTATTATAGTAGTTATATTCTTGTACATAGCGGCAGTATTATAGTAGTTATATTCTTGTACATAGGGGCAGTATTATAGTAGTTATATTCTTGTACATAGAGGGCAGTATTATAGCAGTTATATTCTTGTATATAGGGGCAGTATTATAGTAGTTATATTCTTGTACATAGGAGCAGTATTATAGTCGTTATATTCTTGTACATAGGGGGCAGTATTATATTAGTTATATTCTTGTACATAGGGGCAGTATTATAGTAGTTATATTCTTGTACATAGGAGCAGTATTATAGTAGTTATATTCTTGTACATAGAGGAAGTATTATAGTAGTTATATTCTTGTACATAGGGGCAGTATTATAGTAGTTATATTCTTGTACATAGGAGCAGTATTATAGTAGTTATATTCTTGTACATAGGGGAAGTATTATAGTAGTTATATTCTTGTACATAGCGGCAGTATTATAGTAGTTATATTCTTGTACATAGGGGCAGTATTATAGTAGTTATATTCTTGTACATAGCGGCAGTATTATAGTAGTTATATTCTTGTACATAGGGGCAGTATTATAGTAGTTATATTCTTGTACATAGGGGCAGTATTATAGTAGTTATATTCTTGTACATAGGGGGCAGTATTATAGTAGTTATATTCTTGTACATAGGGGCAGTGTTATAGTAGTTATATTCTTGTACATAGGGGGCAGTATTATAGTAGTGATATTGTTGTACATAGGGGCAGTATTATAGTAGTTATATTCTTGTACATAGCGGCAGTATTATAGTAGTTATATTCTTGTACATAGGGGCAGTATTATAGTAGTTATATTCTTGTACATAGGGGCAGTATTATAGTAGTTATATTCTTGTACATAGGAGCAGTATTATAGTAGTTATATTCTTGTACATAGGAGCAGTATTATAGTAGTTATATTCTTGTACATCGGGGCAGTATTATAGTAGGTATATTCTTGTACATAGGGGCAGTATTATAGTAGTTATATTCTTGTGCATAGGAGCAGTATTATAGTAGTTATATTCTTGTACATAGGGGCAGTATTATAGTAGTTATATTCTTGTACATAGGGGCACTATTATAGTAGTTATATTCTTGTACATAGGGGCAGTATTATACGGTAGTAGTTACAGTTAAATCCAGAAATATTTGGACAGAGACCGAATCTTCATGATTTCAGCTCTTCAGGCCACTATTTTTTTTAATTAAAATGAAACAACTGAGATGCGGTTGAAGTGGAGACTTTCAGATTTAATTAAAAGGGGGTGAACGAAAACATCCTGTGAAACATTTAGTAATTGCAAACATTTTTCTATAAATCCTCCTCATTTCAGGGGCTCAAAAGTAATTGGAGAAAGTAACTTTATTATGAATAAAATGTTGATTTTCAATACTTTATAGAGAATCCTCTGCAGGTAATAGCGGCCTGAAGTCTTTCGTCCATGTTCGTCACCATCGCTGGTCTTCTCCTGTGTGAGGCTTTGCCGCCTTTACTGCTGTGACTTCAGTTGTTGCTTGCTTGTGGCTCTTTCTGCCTTCAGTTTTGTCTTATATGTGAAATGCAGCTCAATGGGGCTGAGATCTGATGATTCTCGGCCAGTGCAGAATATTCTCATTCTTTGCTGTTTTGGGTCATTATCCATCTGTCTGTGAAGCTTCGTCCAATCATTTCTGCATTTGGCTGAATCTGAGCAGAAAGTCTTGTCCTGTACACGTCAGAATTCATCCGGCTGCTTCTGTCTTCAGTCACATCATCAATAACCACTAGTGCCACAGGCCCATTGGAAGCCTTGCAAGCCCGGCCAGCACACCACCTCCACCATGTATTACAGAGGACGTGCTGTGCTCTGGATCATGCGCTGTTCCAAGCCTTTTCCAGCCTTTCTTCTCCCATCATTCTGGTACAGCTTGATCTCGGTATCATCTGTTCTCTGCTGCTTTTCCAGGACTGAACAGCATTTTTAGAAGTTTTAATGGCAAAGTCTCATCTGGCCTTTCTATTTTTCAGGGTGATTAATGGTTTGCACCTTGTGGTGACCCCTCTGTATTTGCACCTTGTGGTGACCCCTCTGTATTTGTGTCGCGGGCGGAGGAGGGGACGCCGCGCTCTCCCACTGCTCGGGTCCGGCTGCCGCTGCTGCTGCGGCCTGCTGCTGCTCGGTGGCTCGAGCGATGGGCCGGATCCTGGGGACTCGAGCGGTGCTCCTCGCCCGTGAGTGAAAGGGGATTGGTTTTTGGGATTGTTTATTGTCCGTGACGCCACCCACGGTTGTGGTGATTGTGTTGACACCACCGCTGCTCTGTATGGGGATCCTGGGAGCGGTGACAGGGAGCAGCAAAGTTGTTGGTTCTCCCCTCCGTGGGTAGGGGGTAGTTGTCCCGGGGCCCAGTGATGAGGTGGGGGATGCTGGATGGCAGGGCCGGTGCAGGGCTTGGTGGGGTGCAGGGACGCGGGGGCAGTGCTGTGCCTCACGGCACTGTGGTACTCACTCAGCCTGAGACGGTGACACAGTTCTCGGTAAAACACACGGCTGGAAAGACGGTTCCCACGGACGGCTGCAGTTGCTTTTCCCCAGTAGTTGACGGTGACGGTCCCTTTTCCTGCACCTGAGATGATGATGGTAGCGAAGGGTTCCCACCGGTAACCCGCTCCCCGACTTGGTTATGGGCCGGAGGAGCCCTACTTTGCCCGCAGGCGCTGGCCCTGAGAAACTGGTGCCCTGGCGGTGGCGATGTCTCTCTCTAAGGTCGGACTGTTGCCTTTAATCGGGACTTGGTTGTTGGGAGACCCAGAGGTCCCCTTCACTGACGGATTTGGCAAATTCACGGCGACTCGTAGCCTTGCCGGGATCCGAAAGGCCCCTGCCAATGGTGCTGACTGCTCTTCGTATACCGCTCCGGTACCGCCGGGCCACCACCCGTCCACGGTCCTTCCGGCAACCTCCAAGCAGCCTCTCCTGCAGACAGTCACCGCCGTCTGCTGACCTTGCTGTTCTCAGTCCGGGGCACACACCCGGACCAACTTCAGGCTTTCTTAACTGTTACTTTTTCTGTCACTACTCTCACTGTCCTCCTCTACCACTTCCTTCTACTTCACTCCCTAACTCTATCTAAACTGATCTGCCTGGCTCTCCCGCCTCCAGGGCTGTGAACTCCTCGGTGGGCGGAGCCAACCGCCTGGCCCACCCCCTGGTGTGGACATCAGCTCCTGGAGGAAGGCAACAAGGATTTTTGTGTAGCTTTGGTGTACCTAACTGGGGTGTAGGGTGTGGTGGTGTCATGACCTGTGACCCCTGGCTTGCCCAGGGCGTCACATTCCCCCTTAGCAAAATGCAGACCGTCCGCGGGCTGCCCGTCCAACACCGGTTTTATTTTCTGAAAAGATATAAAAGGTAAACAGACAAATAAAATAACTTCATCCCACATCGGGAGGTTCAGTTCTTAAACGTTACCAACATTTTCAACGGTTGCGGCTGCCGCTCTCTCCCACCCAAGTAACCTGGCCCTGATGCTGCCCCTAAAACCCAGGCAGCACCCCTTGACCCCAGTCCTGAACCAGTTACCCGAGCGGGATCTGTCCTTCCCCTCCAGAGGGTAGCCACCAGTTCCTGTGGTGGCTGGGCCCCAGCCTGCTCCACTGCGGGCCCTCCCTCCAACCTGCCTCTCCGGAGGCGGTAACGGTTAGCTGCAACAACAGATTTTATTTACAAGCCACTAATGTTTGTGGTTGCCCTGCAAGTTCACGGGCTTGTCCATAGAGAGTTCCCTATGCAGCTGGATGGTCCCTACGGGGACAACAATGCCGGCAACGGCTGGTTCCAAATCACGGTTAATCAGGTTACTGTTCGGTAATCAATTTTCATTTTCTCATAGTTTTCAACTTGTAAACACACACAGTTTGGTGGTCCCAACGGGGACGGTGCAACGGTGCTCCGCTGCCCTACTCAGATTCTTCCGCATCCGTTGGGGGAGTGGGTGTGGCGGACACCCGGGCCTCCTGGCTGCCCCTCAGCTTGGCGTCCAGCGCAAACCACCCCCTCTCCCCTCAGTGTCGGGTGTACTGGACCAAATCGCCCGGCATCAGATTTCGACCGGGGTGCTCCTCTGGCAGGTGAGCATTCACATCCCGCCGGGCTATAAACACTTCGGCCTCCAGGCCCGGTTCATATATGAATCCATAACCCCGGCGGACATCAAACCGCCTCACCTGCCCTTCATACAACGGGCCCCGGACACGGAAAGTTGCCTGACGGAGGTTCTCTTTTTCCCGAATTGCACGGGCCACCAACTCCGCCTTCCTTCTTTCCCTCTCTTCAATCTCCAGGCCCAACGGTTCCGGCTCCCTGTCCCAGTACGGCGCTGCTGCGAGCTCCGGCGCACGGGTCGGGCCCCGCGAGACCTGTTGGACATTGCCCACTGCTGGGGATTTGGGCGGCAGGTCCCGCGGTGACTTGGCCTTAGACGCTGCCTTGCATCGGCAACCCGGCGCAACCTCAGCCGAGGTGTGGGGGATGGGCACAGGGGCTTTCCGCTGCTGGGCCTTTGGCACGGAGCGGGCTATCGGCTCCGGCTCAGGGGACTTCTCGGGGGACGCCTCCGGTTCGATTTTCGGGGCTTTCCATGGCAGCACCTCCGGTCGACTACGGGCTCCGGCTACAGGTCGGCCCGTCTGGGCGGGCATGCTGGGTATCGCTACCGGTTGCGGTGGTAGTGGGCCTAGTGGCGGGGTCACAGCTTCCGAGACGGGTGGCGAGGGAGGCAGCAGGGCGAGAGGGTTTAGACCGGGTCCCGCAGCCGCGATGACCGGCCCTTCAAGGGCATCGGGGCGTGGGTCACTCACCCTCTCTTCCTCCGCTTCCTCCTCGCGTCTCCGCACGGTCGCTATGACATCCGCCATGTCGGTCTCCCACTCCTCCATGAGGAGCTGCATTTTGACCTGCAGCCTCTGGTAGAGCTGCGCGGTCCGGATCTCCACCCACGCCGCGGTTCCAGGCGCGGGGGCTACGGTGCTGCGGGACGGCATCCACATGTTGCTGGCGGCTTCTCCCAGGAACAAAATGTCTGCAGAGTCCTGGCGTCCCTGGTTTTATAGCCGCGGCTACATGCGACCAGTCGTCATTTCGTCCCCCTTAGCCTCTTTCCTGCCCCCCTATATCGGGGCGGGGTTTTGGCCTCCGCTACTCGAGAAGACGCTCGAGCGGGAACTTTTCGCGCCAAAGATGGCGACTTCTGAAATTTTCTGGCCGGACACCTCCGGCGGTAACAAGGCGCACCTCTACCCAACGGCAGAGCGGTAAGATCCTGTTCGTGACGCCAAGTTGTCGCGGGCGGAGGAGGGGACACCGCGCTCTCCCACTGCTCGGGTCCGGCTGCCGCTGCTGCTGCGGCCTGCTGCTGCTCGGTGGCTCGAGCGATAGGCCGGATCCCGGGGACTCGAGCGGCGCTCCTCGCCCGTGAGTGAAAGGGGATTGGTTTTTGGGATTGTTTATTGTCCGTGACGCCACCCACGGTTGTGGTGATTGTGTTGACACCATCGCTGCTCTGTATGGGGATCCCGGGAGCGGTGACAGGGAGCAGCAAAGTTGTTGGTTCTCCCCTCCGTGGGTAGGGGGTAGTTGTCCCGGGGCCCAGTGATGAGGTGGGGGATGCTGGATGGCAGGGCCAGTGCAGGGCTTGGTGGGGTGCAGGGACGCGGGGGCAGCGCTGTGCCTCACGGCACTGTGGTATTCACTCAGCCTGAGACGGTGACACAGTTCTCGGTAAAACACACGGCTGGAAAGACGGTTCCCACGGACGGCTGCAGTTTCTTTTCCCCAGTAGTTGACGGTGACGGTCCCTTTTCCTGCACCTGAGATGATGATGGTAGCGATGGGTTCCCACCGGTAACCCGCTCCCCGACTTGGTTATGGGCCGGAGGAGCCCTACTTTGCCCGCAGGCGCTGGCCCTGAGAAACTGGTGCCCTGGCGGTGGCGGTGTCTCTCTCTAACGGTCGGACTGTTGCCTTCAATCGGGACTTGGTTGTTGGGAGACCCAGAGGTCCCCTTCACTGACGGATTTGGCAAATTCACGGCGACTCCTAGCCTTGCCGGGATCCGAAAGGCCCCTGGTGCTGACTGCTCTTCGTATACCGCTCCGGTACCGCCGGGCCACCACCCGTCCACGGTCCTTCCGGCAACCTCCAAGCAGCCTCTCCTGCAGACAGTCACCGCCGTCTGCTGACCTTGCTGTTCTCAGTCCGGGGCACACACCCGGACCAACTTCAGGCTTTCTTAACTGTTACTTTTTCTGTCACTACTCTCACTGTCCTCCTCTACCACTTCCTTCTACTTCACTCCCTAACTCTATCTAAACTGATCTGCCTGGTTCTCCCGCCTCCAGGGCTGTGAACTCCTCGGTGGGCGGAGCCAACCACCTGGCCCACCCCCTGGTGTGGACATCAGCCCCTGGAGGAAGGCAACAAGGATTTTTGTGTAGCTTTGGTGTACCTAACTGGGGTGTAGGGTGTGGTGGTGTCATGACCTGTGACCCCTGGCTTGCCCAGGGCGTCACATTTGCACCTTGTGGTGACCCCTCTGTATTTTCTCCTTCTGGTGACCCCTCTGTATTTTTTCCTTGTGGTGACCCCTCTGTATTTGCACCTTGTGGTGACCCCTCTGTATTTGCTCCTTGTGGTGACCCCTTCTGTATTTGCCCCTTGTGATGACCCCTCTGTATTTGCTCCTTGTGGTGACCCCTCTGTATTTGTGTCGCGGGCGGGGAAGGACGCCGCTGCCACACTCACTAATGTTCGGGTCCGGCGCTGCTGCGGCTGCTGCTTGGTGGCTCGAGCGGTGGGCCGGATCCGGGGACTCGAGCGGCGCTCCTCGCCCGTGAGTGAAAAGGGTGGTTGGTTTGGGGGATTTAGTCCGTGACGCCACCCACGGGTTGTGGTGAAGATGGGCATCACCGCTGCTGGTGACGGGGATCCCGGGAGCGATGGTGGGGAGCAGCTGGGATGTTGTTTTCCCCCTCCGTAGGTAGGGGTTGGTGGTCCCGGGGCCCGGTGGTGTGACGGGGAGGCAGGGTCGGTGAGGTGCAGGGTTGCAGGGACAGCGCGGCGCGGTGCCGGATAGCGTGGGTGTACTCACTCAGTAAGAGATGCACAAAGTCCTCGGTAAACCAAACGGCTGGATGGACGGGTCCCGCAGCCGGCTGCAGTGTCTCTCCCCGGACAGGTGATGGCGGCTGTCTTTCCCTGCACCTTTGTGTACTGTTTGACTACGATGGATCCCCAATGGTAGTCCGCTCCCCAGTGTATGTGTCGCGGGCGGGGAGGGGACGCCGCGCTTACCACGCTCGGGTCCGGCGCTGCTGCTGCTCGGTGGCTCAAGCGGTGGGCTGCATCCGGGGACTCGAGCGGCGCTCCTCGCCCGTGAGTGAAAGGGGTGGTTTGTTGGTGTTTGGGATGTCGGTTTGTGACGCCACCCACGGTGTGTGGTGAGGTTGGGGCACCACCGCTGCTCTGTACGGGGATCCCGGGAGCGATGACAGGGAGCAGCTGGGATGTTTCTCTCCCCTCCGTGGGTAGGGGGGTTGTGGTAGTCCCGGGGCCCGGAGTTAGTGTCTGTTTGGTGGATTGCGGGGCCTGGCCAGGTGCAGGGTCGCGGGGCAGCGCAGTGCCAGACGGCATGGTGGTACTTACTCAGCCAGTAACGCACACGGAGTCTCTTGTAAAACAAACGGCTGGATGGACGAGTCCCACAGACGGCTGCGGCGGTCACTCCCGGTCGGTTGGCGGTAACGGTCTCTCCCTGCACCTGTGTTATGTTCTCGGCCCCGATGGCTTCCCACCGGTAACCCGCTCCCCAGCGGTGTGTTGGCTAAGGGAGCCCCTGGTGTTGCCCGCAGGCTCTGGCCCTGGGAGCTCTAGCTCTGGCGGTAGCTTTATCTCTCTCACGGTTTGGACGGTTGCCTTCAGTCGGGTCTTTATTGCTGGGAAACCCCGGAGGTTCCCGTCGCTGACGGATTTGACCGGTTTAACGGCGGCTCCTAGCCTGGTCGGGGTCCGTAGGCCCTGCCGGATGGTGCTGGCTTCTCTTCGCTCCCCGGTCCGGTACCGGCGGGCCACCGCCCGTCCCCGGTCGTTACGGTTGTGCGTCAATCTGCCTCTCCTGCACTCCTGCAGACGGTCACCATCGTCTGCCAACCTTGCTGTATGTGCCCGGGCCACGTACCCGGACACGGTCAGTCTGCTCCTCCACTACTACCTCCTTCCACTACAAACTGCACTCTCTATCTGCACTGACTCCTTTTCCCGCCTCCAGGACTGTGAACTCCTCGGTGGGAGGAGCCAACCGCCTGGCTCCGCCCCACCTGGTGTGGACATCAGCCCCTGGAGGGAGGCAACAAGGATTTGTGTGTGTGTGACTGGTGTGCCTAACCGGGGTGTGGGGTGTGTTGTTGCAGTACCTGTGACGTCCTGGCTTGTCCAGGGCACCACATTTGGATGCCGGAGGAGCCCGTTTGCCCGCAGGCGCTGGCCCTTGGGTCTCTAGCATTAGGCGGTAGCTGTATACCCTCACGGTGCGGACGGTTACCTTCTAACGGGTCTTTGGCTGTTAGGAAACCCCTGGGGTTCCTGTCACACTCGGATTTGACTGTTGACGGCGACTCCAAGCCTAGTCGGGGTCCGATGGCCCTGCCTGTGTGTGCTGGCTTTACTTCGCTTCCCGGTCGGTACCGGCGGGCCACCGCCCGACCCCGATCCTACGGTTCCGCGTTGATTCACCACTCCTGCAGACGGCCACCACCGTCTGCCAACCTTGCTGTCAGTGTCTGGGCCACAAACCCAGACACTCTCCACTTGACTCCTCTCACTTCAACCTCCTCCACTCAACTCCTAAACTCAACTGTCTCTTTTCCCGCCTCCAGGCCTGTGAACTCCTCAGTGGGTGGGGTCAACCGCTTGGCTCCGCCCCACCTGGTGTGGACATCAGACCCTGGAGGGAGGCAACAAGGATTTTGTGTTTGGCTAATGTTACTGTCTAATGGGGGTGGGGGTGTGGGGGTGTTACCTGTGACGACCTGGCTAGTCCAGGGCGCCACATTTGCACCTTGTAGTGACTCCTCTGTATTTGCTCCTTGTGGTGACTCCTCTGTATTTGCCCCTTGTGATGACCCCTCTGTATTTGCTCCTTGTGGTGACCCCTCTGTATTTGCACCTTGTGGTGACCCCTCTGTATTTGCTCCTTGTGGTGACCCCTCTGTATTTGCTCCTTGTGGTGACCCCTCTGTATTTGCTCCTTGTGGTGACCCCTCTGTACTTGTGTGATGCCCTGGACTATCCAGGTCGTCCCAGGTAGACACAACAACACTACACACACCCCTTCCCAGTTAGGTAACATCAGTCAAACTTAAAAGCCTTGTCACCACCCTCCAGGTTTGATGTCCACACCAGGGGGGGTGGAGCCAGGTGGTTGGCTCCACCCACCAAGGAGTTCACAGGCCTGGAGGCGGGAACCTAGTAGTCAAGTTCAAGTCAGTTGAGAGAGTGGTTTTGACAGTGAAGGAGGGAGGTTGTGTCCAGAAGCAGACCTGAGCCCAGTCACCTTTGGCAAGGAGGCAGACAGTAGTGGCCACCTGCAGGAGACCGGGAACACGACCGGTGGAACCGTAGGGGACCGGGACAGGGTAGTGGCCCGCCGGAACCCAACCGGGGAGCCAACTGGATACCAGAGCACCAGGCAGGGTACTCAGACCCCGAACTAGGCTAGAAGCCACCACCATAGTCGAATTAACTGATTGCGGTCTGGACCTCAGGGGTTCATTCCCACCTAAGTCCCGATTGAAGGCAACAGCCCAACCGTTCCGGATAAGTGCCACCGCCAAGGGCCAGAGATCCAAGGGGCCAGCATCTGCGGGCAAAAGGACTCCTCCGGCAAGTAAACGTCGGGGAGCGGACTCCCGGTGCTCAGGCATTGGAGTCAAGACACAAAACACATGTGCAGGGAAACGACAGCCACCATCAACCCATCTAGGGAGAACACCGCAGCCAGCTGCGGGCCCCGTCCATCCAGCCGTTTGGTTTACCAGAGACTCTGTCCATCTGTGTCTGAGTGAGTACACCAGTGCCATCCGGCACCGCGCTGCGCTGCACCGCAATCCTGCACCCTGCGAACCCCATCCTACGGGAATCCCAAACCTTCTACCGGGCCCCGGGACCAACAGTCCCTACCCACGGAGGGGTCAATACCTAGCTGCTCCCCGCCATCGCTCCCGGGAACCCCGTCACCAGCAGCGGTGGTGCCCACCATCACCACAACCCGTGGGTGGCGTTACGAACTCTATCTATCCCAAAAAAGTCCAAATCCACCCCCCCTTTTCACTCGAGGGCCCAACCATTCCGGATAAGTGCCACCGCCAAGGACAAGAGATCCAAAGGGACAGCGTCTGCGGGCAAACGGGCTCCTACGACAGATACACGTCGGGGAGCGGACTACCGGTGCCTAGGCACAGGAGTCAAGATTCACACACAGAGGTGCAGGAGAAAGGCGGACATTACCAACCTAATCTGGGAAAAGCTGCAGCCAGCTGCGGGCCCCGTTCATCACTCCGTTTGGTTTACCAGTGACTCCAGTGTCTTGTGTCAGAGTGAGTACACCAGTGCCATCCGGCACCGCGCCGCTCTGCGCCGCAACACTACACCCTGCACCCGGGCCCAGGCCCATCGGACCCCGGGACCAATATCCCCTACCCACGGAGGGGTCAACACCTAGCTGCGCTACTACACCGCTCCCGGGGTCCCCCACACCTTCACCGCAGCGGTGGTGTCTACAATCACTACAACCCGTGGGGGGCGTCACGAACTATCACCTCAAATCCAAACACCCAAGTCCCCGCGTGTAGCGCCAACTCCCTTGCAGAGCGACGTGACCCCGGGTCCGTGAGAGGTTCGAGCCACCACCCGCAGTGCGAGCACGGATCTGAGCGGCTCGGCGGCTGCAGCCGAGCCCGCGGGGTGGTACATTTGCACCTTGTGGTGACCCCTCTGTATTTGCTCCTTGCGATGACTCCTCTTTATTTGCCTCTTGTGGTGACCACTCTGTATTTGCTCCTTGCGTTGACTCCTCTTTATTTGCACCTTGTGGTGACTCCTCTGTATTTGCACCTTGTGGTGACTCCTCTGTATTTGCACCTTGTGGTGACCCCTCTGTATTTGCACCTTGTGGTGACTCCTCTGTATTTGCACCTTGCGATGACCCCTCTGTATTTGCCTCTTGTGGTGACCCCTCTGTATTTTCTCTCATGATGTCTTTTCTTTATGTGAGACTTAGATACTGAAACACCGATTTCCCGGAGAGTGTTCTTGACTGGGGTGGATGTCGTGAAGGGTTTTTCTTTACCTTGGAAATGATTCCGATCATCCACCGCTGTTGTCCTCCATGGACGTTTAGGTTTTTTTGAGTTTCCAGTTCACCAGTGCGTTTTGGTTTTTTTTTTTTTTTTTTTTGCAGGATGTACCCAACTGTTGATTTGTCCACTGCTAACATTTCTGTGATCTGATAATAATAATGATCGGTTTCTCTTCCATTCAGAGCTCCTTTGAACTGTGGGTTTACAACAACAGCTTCCAAATACATATGCCCCACCTGGAATCAGCTCCAGACCTTTTACCTGCTTATTTGATGGTGGGAATTCAAATCACCGCCCTTTCGCCCCATTGAAAATGAAAGGGTTAAAAAAAAATAAAAATATACACACATTTGGTATTGCCAATCAATTAAAGCGACCGGTAAACGGCGTAGCTGCAAAAAAATTCCAAACACCAAAATTACGAGACGCATGTTCCGAAAAATGAGAACACTGTGGGTTGCAGAAAATGGCACAAAAAGTGCGCCAGTTTTTTTTGGACAAACTTCTGAATTTTTTTAACCCATTAGATAAAAGTAAACCTATACATGTTTGGTGTCTACGAACTCGTACCGACCTGGGGCATCACATCTACACATCAGTTTTACCTTATATTGAACATGGTGAATAAAATATCCCAAAAACTATCGTGCAATTGCACTTTTTTTGCAATTTTTTTTTACGTTTTCCAGTACACTCTATGGTCAAACCTATGGTTTCATTTAAAAGTACACCTCGTCCCACATTGGTTCGCAGATCATCCAGTTTTACTCCATACTGTGCGATCCTTAAACTCTGGAGCTTCTGATGTAATATTGATACTCACTTTTTGGACTTGGGCTTTTCGTCCACACTTAGCGCTGGGTCTGCCAGGATCAACATCCAGTGGAGGCATTGAAATAGGGTGACCAGTGCCCTACCGCCCACACTTCTTGATGGTGACTACTGGAACTGCAAAATGTATGGTATTTTTGGCAATCTCCCCTGTGTAATACGGCTTGCTGCCACCAGGTGTCATGGGTTCCCAGGTCCCTTAGAGAGGAGGGATGGAGAGGGAATGGCAGGGCAGCAGGGGGTTAATTAAGCAAGTGGCTCATCAGCACAGAAGGGGATATGACAGGAGTTGCACAGGCAGAGTCAGATAGGGAGATGGAGAGTTAAAGGGAAGTGAGTGGGAGGGAGTGGAGTGAGTAGGGTGGAAGTGACAGAGACCAGTCTGAAGGAGCAAGTAGAGTGAACAAGATACAGGCAGAAAGAAGCTCGTCTGCATTGGAGTGTAAGGGGCACTTTGCACACTACGACATCGCAAGCCGATGATAGCGATGCCGAGCGCGATAGTCCCCGCCCCCGTCGCAGCTGCGATATCTTGTGATTGCTGCCGTAGTGAACATTATCGCTGCGGCAGCTTCACATGCACTCACCTGCCCTGCGACGTCGTTCTGCCCGGCGACCCGGACAAAATGGACAAAAAAGTTGTGTTTGCACAACTATTTTGCCAAGGGATCTGTTCTGACGGATGATTTTTGGACATGTGAACTTAGCCTAATATTAATGACCACGGAGGCTCTGGTCGCTGCTGTTAACCCCTGAAATCATCCCATGCTAAGTGTCTAATTGGTGGGACACTGCCCAAGCACTCATTTGGTCGCCCATCGGGCCCTCAATGAGCCTATTGCAGGATGCTGATGGGTTATTATTTTTGCTGAAAACCTCTGTCACTGCCAAATGTAACGCTGCCTGGAGCCACAGACTTCAGACTGGCTGTCACAGACAGGCTAGATGAAAGCCACTCACAAGGCAGGACCACAAAAACCCCGAAACCCTTTAACTCCTATACAGGGATTTGGAATTACACAGGGCCCCGGAGATCACTACCTGTGGAAGGCTGCAGTCCAGAGGAGAGTAGTCATCAGGCAGGGTCAAATCAGGAATAGCAGAACAAGGACAAAATTGACAGACAAGGACGTAGTCAGGAAACCAGGCAGAGGTCAAATCCAGATCTGGCAGTGAGGTACAAAAACGGCAGGCAGAAGGGTAGTCAGAGAACAGACAGAGGTCAAAACACAGGGATCACTATGCAGAACAGAGCGGGAACCAGAAAGCAGGAATACAAAACTATCTCTGGCAGTGATCAGCAGACAGTAGGGGAATTAGAAGGGTGTGGTGTCTTCCCATTGGCTGTAGCTGAATGATGGTAGCTTCAACTGGAAGACACACGCCACCTACAGTCAGCCAGTAGTACTGGAAGTCCCAGGGAAACCCAGCTAAGTGGATGAGTGGAGCCTGTGCCAACCAGAGCCACTGGCACCGACTTCTCTCCCATCACTGTCCACGACGGGAATACAGCAGCGGCTGGTGATCGAAGCAGAAATCGTAGGAGCGGACTCCGGTGGGGATGTGACACCATTTTGGTAAAGAAACAATACAACTATTATTAATTTTTTCTAATTTCTAAAAAAAAAAAAATGTAAAAAGAGAAAAAAAACTACTTGCTTTAGTGGTATCCATAAAAGTCTGATACATGTAAAATTCAATTCATTTAACCATTACATAAACATCTTTTAAAAAAAAAAAGTAAATAAAACTATCCAAATTTTAATTTTCTTGCTCATTGCAGCGCTTCGCAAAAATCAAG